>NC_031487.1:466780-498347 GCF_001602025.1 Plasmodium gaboni | reverse complement strand
ATATAAATACATACAATATATACATATTATCCTTATTTATATTACCAACGAATGAGAGAGAGGCAATACATTTTTTTTAAAACACACATTTGTTATCCTTATTTTGCTAGTGTCATATTTTGATAAATATTGAAGCAAAATATGTTTTTTTTTTTTTTCCATTTTTGACTTTTTTAAAAAATATTTTAATTCCAAAGGATTGAGACATAAAATGATTTCATTGCATTTTATAACTTCTCTACCCAGCAACAACTAACAAAAAAAAAAAAATAAAATAAAATAAAAATAATACCACATATATATATATATATATATATATATATATATATATATATATATACAACCAGTTATGTGTTACTCATTTTTTCGTATTATATTTTCTTACCCTTGTCCTATTTTGTTTCACTTTTATTTGAATATTATTATTATTGTTTATTATTCTCATGTTATCTTTTAATTTTAAATGTTCTACTAAGGCACTGAAAAAATGAAAATAAAGTAAAAAATTAAACAGTAAAGTAAAAAATAAAATAAAAAACCTTCATATGTGTATAAATAAAATTTCTTTTTCATCTTTATTTATCATTCATGTTTCCTTTTTTTTTTTTTTTTTTTATTTTTTTTTTTTTTCTTGTCCCTACCTTGTTAATACATTGTTCCCTCCCATAAATCGAAATATTTTTTGCTTCTTCGAAATAGATAACGACGCCTTTTTTGAAAAAAAAAACTTTATTAAAGATTTCTTACCTTCTATCTTTTCAACAAAATGAGGAAAGAAAGATCTAAAAAATAAAATAAAAAAAAAAAAAGTAAAAACAAAATTCTTTTATCAGTATGTTATGTATATACTATATATATATATATATATATATATATATATATACACTTTCTTGTCTTCATATTTTTTTTTATGTATACCTCATCAACACATTTTGGGGGGAGTAATTAAAATAATGGTAACAGTACGGAGTGATCAAATTTTCACATATTTTCTTATCAAAATGTTTAAGTAAAAAATTATTCAAAGTTTCATTCTTCAAAAAAAATAATAATAATAATTAAGCAAAATAAAATTAAATATATATATATATATATGAAATATTATAAATATATTTCTTACTACACATATATCATGCACTCATATAATATACTTCTATTATTACCTTGCCAACATTTATAGACTTATTGGAAAAATAATCCTTCAACAAATTATAAATTATTCTAAATAAATATTTATTAATCTTGTACTTTCTTTCCTTCACATCCAAAAAGGAAATGTTGTTTGAATATCTATTACGCTCAACAACTGTAAAGCAAAAATAATAAGAATAAGGAAAAAAAGGGAAATGTACAAATAATGTGTATAAAAATAAATAAATAAATATATATAAATATGAACGGTACAGGTAAATATATAAAAATGTTAAAATGCACATAATAATATATATGAACAGTTCAGGTGAAAACATTAAAATGTACATAATAATACATATGAAATGTTCAGGTAAATACAGACATCATAAGTACAAATTATTATTTCTCATTTGATTATTATATGAACTGTATACAAATTTAATTTATAGAAAAAAAAAAAAAAAATACATCTTAAGATAAAAGTATAATATATATATATATATATATATATATATATATTTACATTTATGTTTATTTAATATTTCTTATAATTAAAAGTGTGTGTACCTTTTGGCTTTAAATGTAATTTTTTTAGAAGGGATAGAGATAAGTAAGACTCATCACTGAGAGCAAAAGTATAATGTCCCTTTTCAATTACATTTTTTTTATGATGATAGGAATTTATAGAGTTTTTACTTTTATTTGTTAATAGTAGGTTCACATTTAACTTTTTACATTGTAAAAAATAACATAGTGATAATGAATCTAAGTTATTACCAATTACGCTAAGGAAAATACAAAATAAAAAAATATATATATTATTTATGTATATCATATATATTATATATATATATATGTATGTAATATTTTATTCTATAATATATACAAAAAAAGTATATCTATCTAACTTTACGATGTAACATGTACATAATCACATTATATAAAATGATTGTTATTATATATAGATATATGGAGTTTTCTTTTTTTTTTTTTTTAACCTTATATTTTTAACATTTTTTATCATAATGTTTTATGTGTTAATAATTATAAAAAAATATAAATGAAAATATAAATATAAATATAAATAAATAAATAAAAAAAAAAAAGTAAATATAAAAAAAAAAAAATATACATATATATATATATATATATATTTTACATGTACCATATGAATGGTGAAAAATATATTTTGTCAAAGTGATATAAAATATAAATTTTTAAAAAAAGGCAAAAATACATATATGCATATTTTTAAACATTTTGATCTTAAAATTCCAATTCTCCTTGTAAACCGTGAAAAAACATTTCCTTCCCATCAATCTGTTAAAATTGTAAATATTTAAATAATGTAAACAAAAAATAATAAAATAAAAAGAAATAAAAAATAAAAAATAAAAATTTGAATTACCTTCATAAGTCCACCTTTAAGTTTAATTTTCCAGTTACTTCCAACATTTCTTCTACCACAAGGTTTAGATATCTATTTTATAAAAATAAAAAAAAAATACACACATATATATAATAACATATATATAAAATATATGGGACATGCTCATATTAAAACAATAAAATGGTGATGTTCAAGAGTCCACCTTTTTATATGGACTTAAAAAAAAAAAAAAAAAAACTTATATCTTTAAAATTTACCTTATCACAAACTCCTATTATTATATTATTAGTTTCTGGGTCAACGTCACTTAAATCGCTTATGGAAATATTGTCCAGATCATTTAATTCATCTAAACAGAGGGGGAAAAAATATATATATATAATATATTAATATATATATATAATATATAAATATATATATATAATATATTTATATCAAATATACCTTCTTCCGCTGGATCATTTTCAACTTCTTCTTGAACTGAGTGAAATAAGAAAAAAATAAACAAATAAATAAACAAAATAAATAAAATTCAAAAAAAAAAAAAAAAAAATGTTCACGTCAACTTACACTCTACTATTTCTTTTTCTTCAACATCGGCATCTTCAAATTCGTCATCATCAAAATCGTCTATAAAAAAAAAAAAAAAAAAAAAATGAATAAACTCCAAAAAATATACTAGCACATACATATATATATATATATGTTAACTTACCGCTTAATTGTATTTTGCTATTTTTGTTTTCCTTTTTGTTCCTTTATTATAAAAATGAAGGATGAAACGTAAAATGTATGGATTTATATAAGTAGGAAAAGTAAATGCATGAATAAATAAATAAATAAATATATATATAATATATATATATGTGTATGTATCTATTACGAGGCTAATCCAAGTTCCTACAAAAATGTAAATAAAAATATGTATTGATAATATAACTTGAAAAGAATATGATATATGCATAAATAGTTATATGTATGTATATATATATATATATATATATATATATATATTTTTTAGAATGAAAGTCTACCTTGTTTCTTAATTTTTGCTCATATATTTTTATCCACCTCTAAAAAAAAAAAAAAAAAAAAAAAGGACAAGTAAACATATATACATATATATATATATATATTTATATATATATATATTATTTCTTTATTTTCAATTTATAATTTAGTTCTTACCATTTTTATTGCTTCCAATATTCTTGCATTATAAAACTGCCCACAATTTTTTATTGTGCCTGTTTTATTTTTACAAAAAAAAATAAAATATAACAACCCAGTTGATATTATCACATTGATATATATATGTATGTATGTGTTATGTTTTATTTTATTTTTTTAATATGTTCCTTATACAACTTACTGTCAATAATCTTTTTATGAATTTCCTTTAAATCAGAATCACTTAATAAAGACATTTTTCTTTTTTATAAGTAAAATAAAGAATACTTAATTTAATATGATATGGGTATGTTTATTTTTTTGTTCGTCCTATTAAATTTTATAATTATAATACTTTAAATATATAACATGCTTAAATAAGAAAAAAAAAAAAAAAAAAAAAAAAAAAATAAAAATAAAAAAAAAAAAAATAAACATATAATATATATATATATATATATATATTATCATATAAGCGATAAAATTAAAATATGTGTAAATATCTATTTAAGAAAAAAAAAAAAAAAAAAGAGGAACCACTATTTGTTTATTTAGATATTATTTTTTTTGATTTAATATAAAAAATATATAAGTATAAAACAGATGGACTTTTTCGATTCTTGTGATATTATATTGTATTGTTTCATTTATTTATTATTTTTTTTTTTTTTTTTTTTTGAGAGATTGTACTTCTTAGAAAAGTTTACAAGCATATAAAGAATATATATAATATAATACATAAGATATGCTATATATGTTTATATTATTTATTTATATTATTTATTTATATTATTTATTTATATTATTTTTATAATAATATAAAAACGTTAACTGAAAGATTGTTGTATTGAAAAAAAAAAAAAAATTATTTGCATCTTTTGCAAAAAAAAAAAAAAAATAAAATAAATAAAAAAAAAAATAATCCTATATAATAAATATATATATAAAAAAATATATATATATAAAAATATGTATATATATATATATATTTATATATTTGTATGTATAAATTTTTTTTTTTTTTTTTCTTATAAGTGTTGACACGTATGCATTTATATATATATATATAATATATATATATATCCATTCTCATGTGTATATATTTATTTTTGTGTGTATTTTCTTTAAAATAATTATATTCTTTGTTCTTATATTTTAATCATATTAATAGAACTAGAAAATATTAACAAAAGTATATTTTTAATAAGGAAAAAAAAAAAAAAAAAAAAAAAAATTAATATATATAAATATATATATATATATATGTTCATTTTTTTTTTTTTTTTTTTTTATAAGTATATAAATAATTATGAAAATATTTCTTCATAGTTTGTATTATCAACTACATTTGTTAAGAAAGAATAAGTGACAGTATCACAAATAAAATTGTTGTTATTGCTATTCCTTAATAGTTGAAACATTTGTCTGCTTATAATATCATTCCTAAAATAAAAAATAAATGAATATATAAAATATATAACATATTTAAAATATATAATATATATATATATATATATATATATATATAATATATATATATTTTTTTTTTTTTATATTACTTTAATAAATCCTTCGATATAGATAACAAAGATGATTTTGATTGTAAGGCACAGTTATTATTTTTTAAGAAGAGCATATAATTATAATCAAGGAAGCATGTATCCTTATTATCAATATTTACATAGGTGCATTTTTTAAAACTATTACATTTATCTTCATTATCTGAAAAATTATGACATTCGATTTTATCTTCACTGTTCATTTTTATGTCATCGAAAATTTTTTTTGATAATTCTTCTTCACTTAGATTAAAGATATTATCATCAAAAAAGGATTGGTCATTATTTTGTTCTTTGTTTGAAATATTTGAATCATAAGAATTATCATAATGAGAATTATCATAATGAGAATTATCATAATAAGAATTCTCCTTATTATTATTATTACTATCATTTGTATTGTTATGTGGGTGTATGTCTGTTTCTCTATCAGTTTGTATATTCATTACATCATCAATATTATTTAAAAGAGAATCTTCCAAATTTAAATAATTCATAAAATTTTCTAATAGATTATCTTCATTATATTTTTCATCTGATGGTATATGCATTTTAATTTCTTGTTCAACATTTGTGATTTTATTTATATCATTTTCATCTTTATTCATTGTTGAGTTATTATTATCACTTTGTTTAATTTCTTCTAGAACATAAACATTATTTCCATCAGTTAAAACAATTCTTTGTTTATCATTTCCATCTTCTAAAGATCGTTCATATAAAGCATCTACACCATCATCACTGTAACTATTATTATTATTATCATCATCATAATTATAAAATTCTTGAATGATGTTCATATTCCTTACTAAATTATTATCCACATTATTACTATTATTATTGTCGTGTAGTTTTATGTTTCTTTCGTTTTCATTTATGTTTTGTTTTTCTTCCATATTAGATTCAAAATTCATAACATTATCATTCATATTATTACCATTTATATTATTCATATTATTACCATTTATATTATCTGACATATTTGTTGTATCATCTATTCTTTCAATTTCCTTTGCCTTCATAATTTTCTCACAATAAAATGGAGAACAATTTTCTTCAAGTTCTATTTGATAATCTTTATTCTCACCTTCATTATCTGCATTTAAATTTTCTAAAAAATTCAAAGTACTATTGTTAATTACATCAACAAGGAACTTACTATTCATATCTGATAATATTTCTCCTCTTATAAAGTTTTTGTTCTCATCAAAGAAATTATCTCTTTCTATTTCTTCTTCATTCTTATTGTTCTGTTTGAAAAAGTTCTTAAGTGACTCATCAAATTTTGTTTCACCTTGAAATAGTGAAGAGTTTGTTGATTTAGTTTCATGAGGTGATATCTCACTCGCACTAATTTCAATACAATCAACTTTTTCTTTGATAAGAGCAGCAAGTGCAGCAACAAAAAAGGAAACTCCCCACACTTTCATTGTAATAATAAATAAATAAATAAATATATATATATATATATATTATATGTTTTTATATTTTTATGTTTTTATGTTTTTATGTTTTTATATTTTTATATATTTATATTTTTATATATTTATATTTTTATATATTTATATTTTTATATATTTATATTTTTATTGTTTCAATCGTGTGATATATTTAATACAAAAAATATTTATCCAAGCACATTCAAATGTTTACGTTCTTAAAATTTTTTTTTTTTTTTTTTTTTTTTTTATTCTTAAAAATAATAAGATAAAATCGTAACAATTCAGAGTTATAATTAATATTATATTAATATATCACGAATAAGGTGTTTCTCTTTTTTTTTCTTTATTTTTAAAAATTTCAATACATATATTTTATTTTATATTATATTATATTATATATATATATATAATTATATTTATAAAATAAATAAATATATATTATATATATATATAATATTCAATAATGAATGTTCAAGTTCTCAATTCCAAGATACTTAAAATATTTTATTAGTAAAATAAAATAAAATAAATATTATATATATATATATATTTAATATAATATATATGTAATATTTCTTTTAAGATTTAAATAATTAGCACATTTGAAAAAATAAAAAAATATAATATTTTATTTTTAAAATATTTTGAAATGTGTTTTTCTTAAGAGGCTTTAAATAAATATTATACATATATAATATTATATATATAAATATATATATATATATATATATATATATTTTTATATATGTTCTTTTTTTTTTTTTTTTTAGAGAGAAAAAAAATTATACATATAAATAAATATATTAATATATATTTATATTTTTTATAAGATACTTATATAAGTGTGCAATAAGAACATAAAATAAAAAAATATATAATTTATATATATATTATTATATATATATGAAATAATAATTATAAAAAAAAAATTAAATCGTATGTACACAATGATAAAATTATTAATGTTTAATTTTTTCCATATTTTTTTTTTTTACTTTTCCTTTTGACTTAATATCGGTTTAAAAAAAATAAAAAATAAAAAATAAAAAATACATAGATAAATAAATAAATAAATAGTTAAGGTCACAATATAATATTTTTACAAATAAGAATAGATACAAAATTGTGAATATAAACATATATATGTGTACATATAATATATATAAATATATATATTATATATATTATATATATGTGGTAATATTTTTTGTTCTTGTGAAATTTATGAAAAGGGGAAATTCTTTTGGTCCACCCCCTACTTAAGGCATGGAAATAATATAAATATATATTTAAATATATTTATATATTTATATATATTTATATATTTAACATTGTGTGCTTATTTAATATTTTTCATTTTTTTTTTTTTAAGTGTTCCATTAGTTTTGTTGAAGATAAAATAATATAAACTGGAAAGAAGTGTATTTGAGTTTAATATTTTTTATTCATATTTATATGTGTACTTTTTTTATGTATTTTCAAAGGGTCTTTTTTTTAAAAAAATAAAAATAAAAATATATATATATATAACAGATATATAATATATATATATATTTTTATTTTTTATTTTTAAAAAAAAAATCATGTTAACATATTTTCATCGTTTCCCTTATATATATATATATATATAAAATTCGTAAGAAAAAATTCTTTAAAAGTTACCAATAAAAGTATAGGATCTTGAAATATAAAAACTTTTGTTTCTTATTTAAAAAACACATATATATGTAAATATATAAAATATATAATATATTATATATATATAATTCATTTTGAACATACATATGAATACAAATAGCTACAAATAAAAACACAAATATATACAAATGTAAAATAAACATATATACATAATATATATATATATATATACAAATAAATATAATACACAAATAAACATATACTTATATAAATATTACCAGGTAAAAATTAAAAAAAATTATAAACATATAAACACACACATATATATATATATATAATATATATACATCCATATTGTATATACAAAATGAACACGGGTTAGTACTTTTACTCTTTCCTTCTCTTCAAAAAAAAAAAAATTGACTTCTTTATTTTTTATTTTTTATTTTTTATTTTTTGTTTTTTATTTTTTTGTTATTTTTAATTCTCAACTTGCACATAGACATACTCTTGAATATATCTACTTCTGTAGTGTCTTCTTTGTGATTCTTTAAAATTGTTTATATCGAATATGTCGCAATTATTCTCACATGTATATATGGCAAGGTAAGCAAACTTTGAATTTAAGGCTATATTATTATCAACTTGTATATTTTTTTTTATTGTTAAAAAATTAATAATGGTGGATAGAACTTGAAATTCAAATACTTTTCTTCTCTTACATATATGACAACGAGGAACATTATTACTATTAAATGGATTATAAATATGATTCATATTATTATGACCATTATTATTTGTAATTGGTAACTCTGATACATTATTTCTATTACTATTAAATATATCACATGATGAATATAAAGCCGTACCATTATATGAATATCTTATAAATTGGCTTGGAAATCTTTGAATTTTTTTTATATAATTTTTAAAAACCTTATCAATATTTCTTGTATTCTCAATATCTCTTTGTATTTGTTCAAAGGCTTTCATTTCGCTCATGTCTAAATCTATTTCTTCTGCATCTTCTTTATTTTGTTCTTTCTCATTAAATGAATAATTAGTGTTACTATAAATATTTATTTTATTATAATCGACAATATTAATGTTATTGTTGTTAATATTTTTATTATTCACATTGTTATTCTCCTTGATGTTATTATTAACATTGTTATTCTCTTTGATGTTATTATTCACATTATTATTCCCTTTGATGTTATTATTAACATTGTTATTCCCTTTGATGTTATTATTCATATGGTCCGTTTTGTTTGTATCTCCACTTTCATACATTTCAGATGCATGCTCTAACGACACATTATTCGTAGTATATTCATCATTATTAATTGTATGTAAATTTTCATTATATAAAACATTTACATTTGTCATCCTAGAATTATCATTTTCTTTTCTATTCATTTGAAGAACATAGGTCCCACCTTTATTATTAGCATGTTCATCATTTGAATCTGCTCCATAAATATCTGAAAACATTTCGCTCCCTGTACTACTACTTTCACAATCATCCTCATCACTAATATATATTTTATGTTCTTGAAATATTATATGCTTCTTAAGTTTACAACGTTTATGTTTTTTATTTTTATTTATACAAGGAATTCCACATATATTACAACAAAAATAATATTCTAAGGATTTATCAAAAATATTTTTATCTTTTTTTATTAATGTCATATAATAATCTGTTACTAAAAGACAATCTTTCTTTTTCATATCAGCACTTACAATAAAATTATTACTATTATTATGATATATATTATTATTATCTATAATATTATTATTATTACAATTTTGATTTTCTATTTTTTTCATACAAGATATGTTAAAATTGTTTTCCTTCTTTTCTTCTTCATCCTCCTTCACATTCATAATAATATTATTTACAACATGATCCTTCTTATTATCATTATTATTTATATATAGATTTATTTCTTTTTCTCTTTTTTCTACTGGCCTCTGTTCATTATTTGTATCGTCAGATTCGTTGAATGGATTTGTTGTATGATCAGATTCATTTATTTGATTCGTAGTATCGTCTGATTCGTTTATATTATTTGATGTCTCTTCTGATTCGTTTAAATTATTTCCTGTGGGTTCAAAACTATTAGAATGATTATTACTATTCAGGGTTTCTATAACATTAAAGGTTTCATTACTACTAAAAATTACACTGCTATTCATATCTGTCAGATGTGCATTATCAATATTTTTATTTACCACATCATCATTATTATTATAATTATTATTTGTGGATGTTGAATTTTTTATATTGTCTTCATTATTATTCATCTTATTATTATTCATCTTATTATTATTCATCTTATTATTATTCATCTTATTGTTATTCATCTCATTATTATTCATCTTATTATCACTCATCTCATTATTATTCATCTCATTATTATTCATCTCATTATTATTCATCTCATTATCTGTGTCATCCGATTCAGTATTTAAATTATTTGTATCATCAGAAGGTATCAATTCGTCATTTTCATTTGATGGGTCATCCATATAATTTGAATCTTGTAAATAATAATTATAAAATGGATTATTCCTTGGTAACTGGGTTCTAAAACATTTCGCTTGATCACCACAATGTATACATATGAATACATATAAACATCTATGAAAACAATTCCCTAATTCATCTAAAGGAGCATAAATCTGTAATAAAAATACCATCATATTATTACATACTGAACAATTAAATTCTTTCTCATCTGGCAAATTAATTCTATCCAACCAAAAAGGTTTACCACCAATTTTTGAAACAAACTTTTTATTAATTTTATGCTTATCTCTTAATTCATTCTTCCTTTTTTTCTTTTCATCTAAATAACCTAATAATACATGTACCATTATGTAATAAAAAAAAAAAAAAAAATAAAATAAAAATATATACATATATATATATATATATATATATATATATTATTAACTTATGAACAAATTCTTATATTAAAAATAATTTCTAAAATATTTCAAAGGAAAGAAAATACATATGCCGCATATACTCTTTTATATATGTATCAAAAAAAAAAATAATAATAAAATAAATAAACTAATATATATATAAATATAATTAAAAGAACAAAACAACGGAGAAATAAATAGAGATAAATTTTGAAAAAATAAAATATATATATAATATATATATTATATATATATATTTTTTTTTATTATATGTAAATTAAATCAAACATCCAAACTTTTTATGTCATATAAAATTATAAAGTATCTTATTTTATTTTATGTATGTATAAATAAATATGTAATAAATATATAAATATTTTAAAAAAATATGGAACAAAAAAAAAAAAAGAAAAAAAAAACACTAAAATGAGAACAAAAATAAAAAATATATATAATTATAATATATATTATATAAATATATTTTTATATGTATGTATAAAATATATTTTTATAATTATAAAAAATAAAAATATATATATATATATATATTAATAAAATATATTTTTTTTTTTTTTTTTCTACAATACTATTATATTTTTATCTACAAATTGTAGGAATATATATATATATATATATATATATATATATATAATATATTCAGCATATGTAAAAAAAAAAAAAATAGAAATAAATAAATAAATATAGATATTATATATATATATATATATTAAATATATTACTTTTACTACTGGTTCTTTTTTTTAGCCCTGAAAAAAATAATACGCATATAATAAGAATATATTATATTATATATATAATATATATATATTATTATACTATATATTTTGTTTTTCTTTTTTCTTCTTTTGAGGAATTTCTGTGGATAAAATTATTTCCTATATATTATGAAGAACTGAAATAAAAAAAAAAAAAAATAATAAATAAATAAAATAAATAAAATAAATAAATATATATATAATAATATATGAAAATAATTAATTCTACATTTATAATTTTTTCTTTTTTAAATAAAAAATATTATAATAAAACAAAACATATTATATATATATATGTAAATTAATTTATAGATATTAATATATAATCTATATAATATATATATATATATATATATATTCATTTATTTTTTATGTTTTATATTTTGTTGAGCGTGTAAGTACGATGAACGAACAGAAATTAAAGAAGCAAAAATTTTTAAATAATTTACAACATAATATTTGTAAAAATTATAAATTATATCACAGCGATTTTTATGACCAATTTGAAAAATTTCTATTTAATTATAGTGTAGTGTTATTAAATCCTTTTAAAAAAAATGATCTTTTATGTAGTCAATTAAATTTTTTAAGTTTCACTTGTCACTACTTTAGTAATTTAAACGACATAAAACAAGTGAATGAAAATGAAGAAGAAAGGGGTGTTCATAAAAATATGTTTACAAGTGAATATGATTTTGAATTTAGTGACATAGAGACAGATGATGATGATGATAATAAAAGTGACAATAATAAAAGTGACAATAATAAAAGTGATAATAATAAAAGTGATAATAATAAAAGTGACAATAATAAAAGTGATCATAATAAAAGTGATAGTTATAATGATGATGATTATAACGAACTATTAAACATAAATTTAGAATTGAAGAAAAAAGAAATATGTAATAATATTAACAGTGAAAAGAATATAAATGAAATCGAAGAAGAAGAAGAAAAAAAAATTCAAAATAAAAAAGATACAGAAGATCCATTAAATAAATATAATGATTTAAATGAATATATAAATTTCCTAATGATTAAAAATAAAGAGAAAATAAATTTTGTAGAAGAATTATTTTTTTTAATTACACAATTATTAATTCACTATAAACATAATTTATATAATTCTGTTTTATTAAGTATAATAAAAACATTAAAACAAATAAGAAAATATGTAGATAGTATTAAATATTTACAAGTCTTCATTTTTTTAAGCGATATAAAAATTAATAAAATTAAATGTTATATTTTTAAATGTGTAATGGACAAAATTATTTTTATACATAAAAATAAAAAAACAAACAAAATGAACAAAATGAACAATATGAACAAAATGAATTACCATTTACAAAATAATAAAAATAATAGAGATTTAAAAGACGATGTTCTTTATTTATTACATGAAGCTTTTATAGAATGTGGTCAAAAGAAAAGAATACGAAAAAAATATTCTTCATCCAATTTTTTTTATTTTAATAATATTACCATAAATGAAAGTATTAATAATTTTTCTTGTAGTATTTTAATAGAGTTAATCAAGAAAAATATTTTTGTCAATAAAAAAAATGTGAACTTAATTAGTGAAGGTATTTTTTATAAAAATTTAAAAATTGTCAAATGTGTTTGTTATGCTCTTCTAGGTAAGTATGATAATAAAGAACTCGTTATTAAAATGGAAAAAGAAAAAATTGATAAAAATAAAAAAATTGAAGAATTAAAAAATATAAGTAATCAAACACATCAAAAATTAACAAAATCAAAAATTAAACAACTACATATTAAAAAAGAAAAAATTATGGAAGCAATTTATAATAATCATAATTCTTCATCTGATGAAGAAAATCAGCATTTAGGCACAAAAAAAAAAAATCGAAAAAAAAAAATCGATCTTTCAAATTATGTTAATTATACCTTTATTGATTTCTTATTTGATGCATATACATATTCATCCAATATATTTAATTTAATATGCTCGAAATATCAGTTTAATAACGGTACTATCAAATTATTATTATTAAATATCTTATGCAGAATTTATCAACGAAATAAAATTATTGAAGAAAATTTTTTTTTATATTATGAAAATGTCTTATTACATTTAAAAAATAAAAACACCATTTCAAGGTATCTATCCATATTTATTCAATGCTTACATGATTATATTCCTACACCGTTTATACAAAGAATTGTTTGTGTGCTAATTAAAAAATTTCTTTGTGAACACCTGTCAGAAGAATTTGTCTATCTTATTATTAATGCCATCATAGAAATTATTATTAAATTCCCAAGTTGCCTAAACGAAGAAATTTTTGAAGCAGTCATTGTTTTCAAAGATTATAAAAATAAACAAATTTCAACCATCATAAGGAGATTTATTAATGTTTGTAAACATGTAAATCCACAAGTGTTAAATAAAAAATTCTTGGATAAACAAACAGCCATTTTCGTGCAAAAAAAAAAAATTCTGAACAAGTCAGGCGAAAGTGTTCAGGAAAATTCGTTATTGCAATATTCTTATTTGCTTGGAAAGCTTGGAACGGAAAAAAAGACTAAGAAAAACAAGAGAGATAATAAAAAGGAAAAGGGTGAAATGGGTGAAAATAATTTGGGTGATATAAATGATGGTGATATGAATGATGATGATATTAATGATGAAGATTTGAATGATGAGGAGATAAGTGATGATGATATGAATGATGATGATATGAATGATGATATAAATGATGATGATATAAATGATGATGATATGAATGATGATATAAATGATGATGATATAAATGATGATGATATAAGTGATGATGATATAAGTGATGATGATATAAATGATGATGATATGAATGATACTGACATTGATGATGATGATATGAATGATAATAACATTGATGATGATGATATTAATAATGATGAGGTGGACAGAAAAAGAAATATTAAAGAAATCGAAACGAATGATAAGAACAAAGATAATACATTATTACATTTAAATAAAAAATTTAAAAAAGACAAAAGAAAAGAAGAAAAAATAAAAAAGGAATTAGATATAGTAGATAAGAATAAAAAGATTTTATCTGAACGAATATTAACAGATGAAGATTTTAAAAAATTAAAAAAAATGAGAGATTATATTGCAAATAACAAATCTGTGGTATTATCAGAATTACAAGATATATGTAATGCTGAAGAAAGTGATGAAGATTCATCAGATGATAATTCTGATAGTGATAAGGAAAAAATTATTACAGAAGAGGATTTATTATATAAGAAAAAATTAAAGAAAAGTCAGTTGATGAAAATAAAAACAAACAAAAGTGAAAATAATAGATTTAAAACAAATAGAGAAAAGGAAAAAAAAAAATCAGTTATGATGTTAATACAAAAATTTAAAGGAAAAAAAAAAAAAAATGCTTTAACAGAATATGGTAAACTCAAAAAAAAACTTAAAGGGAAATTAGCAGCACGAGCCAAAAAAAGGGGAATACTTCAAAAGAGAATTGCCAAAAAATTGAGCAGAAGAAAAAGATAAAACATGAGTATATATATAAATATATATATATATATATATATATATATTCATGTATATGTTATATTTTTATATGCATATACAATAATATATACACATTCATATAAAAATTAAAATATAATATATCTATCTGTATATATATGTGTGATAAAATTTGTAAATATAAATAAAATTAATAAATCACAAATAAAATAAAAAATTTATTAAAATATAATTAATGAAATGGAACAAAAAAAAAAGAAAAAATTTTAAAAAGTAAAAAAATAATAAATATATAAAAAATATGTTGTAGGGTATACAACAACTGTTTGTGTAGATATATCCGTATCTACCACATATATTTATATATGCTATTTTTTGTGTTGTATTTTTATTTTTATTTTAATTTTAACCTGAACATATAATTATTTATGTATCAATTTCAACTGTTTTTATATAAAATCAAAAAATTTCAATATTTGATTATTTGCTGTAAAAAGGAAAGGAAAAAGAAAAATAAAAAAATAAAATGTCATTATTTGGTTGGTTCACATATATATATAATATATATATATATATATATATATTTATTTATTTATTTATAGGAATATATAATATATACTTATTCATTTGGTATTTACTTTATTTACTTTATTTACTTTATTTAATTTTTTTTTTTTTTTTTTGTTTTTTTTGAGGGGTCCCTTGTCCAAAAAAAAATATATATTTATATATATATATATCCTAACTAACAATAGAATAGTTTGTCACGTATATAGGGTTACACAAATATATATCCAACAATCATTTTATTATTTCATTTTTTTTGTAAACTTGTTTTTATTCATCATCTGAACAATCTGAGTATGTCAAATTACCTAATTTTAAGTTTACATTAAAAAGAGAAGAATGAGATTGTTTAAAATTATATTTTACATTTTTAAAATTTTTCATTAAGAATTTTTTTTCACTAAAATAATTTGCTTCGATAATATTTGCTCCGAATTTTCTACCACTTAATTCTTTTCTTGCTTTGGTTGCAGATTCTATATTTTCAAAATGAATAAAGGCACATCCTATAGATGTAAGGTCATAATTGGTATGTGTTAAATCTTCTTCATTATCATCATCATTATTATTATCATCACCATCATTATTATTATCATCACCATCATTATTATTATTATCACCATCATCTTGCTTCTTCTTATTATTATTATCATCACCATCATCTTGCTTCTTCTTATTATTATTATCATCATCTTGCTTCTTCTTATTATTATTATCATCACCATCATCTTGCTTCTTCTTATTATTATTATCATCGCAATTTTGATTGCCCACATTAGTTTCTTTACCTGTGTGAGGTTCCAAATGGTCGACATTTGGAAAGTGCTTTTTATTTGACATCCTTTTCAAATAGTCATAGGTTCTATACGAGAAAACAGGCAAGACTACCTCCAGTGTCTTTCCATACTTTTCACATTCAATTTTGATGTCTTCGATTATATCTTTATATTCATTTGTATCTGATAGTTCCTCAAAGGTAGCAATTTTATTGAGAACAATAACTTTGGTAGGAACTTGTAGAGTGAGTATAGAATTTTGAGTTTTCATATATTTATTTTTAATTATATTATTAATATGAGGATCGTTAATTATTTCGTGTTCAAATTGAATTTTATAACTTGTATTTTGATTTAGTATTTTATGAGCTTGAATAGCATTTTCTGTATTTACATATTCAACTAAACTTATATAAGTATCTGATATATCATCTCCATAAAAAAATTCAAAACTTTTAATTTCTCCAAAAGCTTCTAATAGTTCTTTAATTTTACTAGTATCATTATTTTTTGATATATTAGATACACATAATTTTTGTAATTTTATCATATTAATAGGTAATCCATCATTTTTCATTTTTTCTTCATTTTTACAAAAAATAACAAAAGCTCTTAATCCAATTAAACCTTGAGATAAATAATAATTATCAATAATAGGAATATTTGCTTGTGGTATTAAATTATGATATTCAATAGGGAATGTTTTTGGTCTACCAATTCTTAAATTATTTCCATAAAAATGAATACCATTTAATAACATACAATTAGATGTATCCTGAATATTTCTAAATTCTACAAATGCATAATGTGTATCACCTCTTATACATGCTTTCAAACATATATTTTCATTTTCATTTTCTTTATTATATAATATTAATAAACATGAATTTAAAAATTTTACAATTTCTTGTATATCTATATTTTGAGGTATATTACCAACATATAATTCTCTAGCTGTCTTTTCTATATTTACATCTATTGTTGACAAACTTAATTCATTTATATTTAATACATTCTTATATATATTCTGTAATGACATTACATTATTTAATTTCAATTGATTATTTAATAATAAATTTAAATGAGATTGTTTTAATAAGATATTCTTTTCTTCTAATAATATATTATTTCTTAATGTGTTATTACTTAAAAAATTACTTTCGTTTAATAACAAATTATTACTATTATTAGTAGTATTATTTAAAATGTGGCTAGCTGTTAAACTGCTATTATTAGTGTTCAAAATATTACTGTTCAAAGTTTCGATTAAACTCTCAATATTATTATTAGAACTTGAATTATTAACAACAGACATATCATTATTTAATACTAAATTATTACTATTTAATGTAGGTATAGTATTACTTAGAATGCTCATGCATTTATTATTATTTGAAATTGATGTCTTTGATGATTTTATATTATTATCTTCATCACATGAGTGAGGAGGAGAATCAAATTTGTAGCTTTTACGTCTTTCTTTTTCTCTATCTCGATCTTTTTCTCTATCTCGATCTTTTTCTCTATGTCGGCGTCTTTCTCTATCCCTTTCTCTGTCTCTATCTCTTTCTCTGTCTCTATCTCTTTCTCTGTCTCTATCTCTATCTCTTTCTCTCTCCCTTTCTCTTTCTCTCTCCCTTTCTCTTTCTCTTTCTCTTTCTCTCTCCCTTTCTCTATATCTTTCTTTATCCCTATCCCGAATACTACCTCTGCGGCTTTCTCTATATTTATCTCTACTTCGTTCTCTTTTTCTCCTCCTCGATTTGCTATCACTACCCTCTGAGTCTTCATCTTCTACATTTCTGTGTTTGACCTTAATCCTTCTTTCAATACTGATAGATCTTGAATGTCTTCTTTTTCTTTTCATTTTGCTTCTCCTCCTCCTCCTCATCCTTTCACTTATACTAACGCTCGAGCTTACATTTCTTACACGTTTGTTTCTACCAGTGTTTTCGGTGCTACTATTATCACTACCATTATCACTAGTATCGCTATTTGAAGAACCAGTGTTACTACTATGATCATCATTACTACTATAATTATTATTATTATTATGATTATCTTTATGATTAGTCTTTTTATAATTATTTTCATCACTAGAATTGCCACTCTCACTCCTGTTTGAATTTTGACTTCTTCCTTTCTTCTTTTCTCTAGATTTATCTTTCATTTTTCGTTCTAAACTTCTATATTTATTTTTATTCCTCATTCGTATTTCAATATTTTTATAGGACCCTTTAATTTTGTACTCAGAGCTTCTATCTCTTTTTCTTTTCCTCATCACGTCTTCTCTACTTTTCTTTCTTCTCAAATTTGTTGAAGAATTATCAGACATCTCTGAAATATTAGAATTGTTATTCTTATTATAATTATTAGACATATTAGAATTGATTGAACTACTAGTATCACTTTTATTTTTTTTTCTTCTTTTTTTTATATCATTATCACTATTATTTGGATCATCAATAATTCTACTATTACTTTTATGTTTTTTTTTATAATCATTATATTTATTATTATTTTCATCTTCTTGGTCATCATTATCATTATTCGTATTATCATTATTATTATTATCATTATTCTTATTATCACTGTCAATTTCTTCACTTTGTGATTTCTTTTTTTTTTTTTTTTTTATGTTTCCATCTTCATTATTAGAATTTTCTTCTTCGTATACTTTTTTCTTTTTCATTTTGTCCTCATCAGGTTTTTTACTTTTTTCTCGTTCTTTTATATCTTTATCATCTTCTTTCTTTTTTCTTTTTTTATGTTCGTCTTCAGAAGAAACCATCTCTTCATCTTTCATACTTTCAGAGGAGCTATGATACTCTTTTTTTTCTTGTGATCTTTTTCTTCTCAGTTTCTTATCTTTTTCCTTCATCATTTAATAAATAAAAAGAAAAAAAAAAAAAAAAAAAAAAAAAAAAAAAAAAAAAGTAATATATAAATATATATATATATATAATAAATAGGTATATTTTTATTTTATGAGGAAATAAATTAATATATAATGATAATATATAAATATATATATATATTATATATATATACATATATTTTAAGATTTAAATTATATAATAATTATTCCTATAAAATAAAAATGATTCCAACAAAAGTATAAAATATAAAAAAAAAAAAAAAAAAATATACATATACATATATATTTATATAATAATATTTTATAATATAATATATGAACTTTTTATATTTATTATATTTATATATGATTTTTTTTTTATAGTGACATTTTCTACATATATATGTATATAATAAAGTATATATTAAAATATATATTATATTTATATATATATATATATATATTGTATTATAAATAGTTAATCCTTTATTTTAAATGTTATAAATGAATATACTATTTTTATTTATAAAATATTTTTATATTTTCTTTAAATTTAAAGTTTTGTACTTATTATATGAATAAAAAATAAAGAAATATAGGAAACTCAATAATATGATAATCATAAATATTTAAGCATAGATAAAAAAATAAAAAAAATAATAATAAGAAGAAAATAATACTATATATATAATATATTATTATATATATATATAAAGATATACGTCTTTCTTTCTTTCTTTCTTTTTTTTTTTTTTTTTTATATATATAAATATATATTTTTTTCAATACATATATATATATAATATTATTAGTATACAAAAATTTATATCAACTTTATTTTATTTTAATGTACGCATATAAATATAATTATAAAAAAATGTGTACTTATAAAGTTTTATAATATACTTATAATATATATATATAGAGAGAGAGAGAGCATAAAATATGTTTTAAAAAATTAGATATTAAAAATATTCATTTTCTTTTTATTACTTATATATAATTATTGGTGTTAATATGTATAGAAAACAAAAGAAATTTTATTGTAACGGTTACAAGTAAATTAATGACTTATTAAATATATATCATAAAAATGAATACAAAATGAATAATCTTCTAATAAGATTATTTCATAATATATTTATTTTAATCTATATTTTTAAATGTGTTATAATAAAATAATAAAAACGGTTCTACACATTTTTTTTTTTTTTTTTTTTTTAACCTTGTCAAAAGTATGTAATATCATCCATTGTACATTCGATATAATAAGCTCAAGCACAAAAAAAAAAAAAAAAAAAAAAAAAAAAAAATAAAATGAAATAAAAAAATATCCTGTTATTTATTTTAACACATATATATATATATATATATATATTATATATATGTCAAAATTAAAAGGCATTGTAACATTGAATTTATAATACATTCCTAATTATAAATAAGATATAAAAGCATATCATAATTTTATGTAACTCAAAAAAAATACAGATAACTTTATATTTTATATAGAATATATATTTAACTTTTTTTTGTTTGTTTTTTAATATTTCATAATAAAAAGGTATACATATAAATATATATATATATATATTAAAACAATATAAATTAAAAATATTATGGAAAAAATATTACATATGATTTTTTAAAAAAAAATAATAATAATAATAATAAATGGGCAGGTATATATAAAATTAAACATAGACAAAATAAAAATATAATAATTTGTATATGTATACATGATATGAAACCAAAATTTTTTTTTATAATTCAAAAAATAAAAATAAAATAATTATATACAACAATTATCATTTCAATAATATATATATGTATGCCTTTACAATTGTAAGGGGCATTGATATATATGTATTATTAATTTTATTAACCATGGAAAATTATAAATATTTATTATATATATATAGTAACATGTTTTTTTTTTTTTATTTTATTTTTTTTTTATTTTTTATTTTTTATTTTTTTATTTTTTATTTTTATTTTTTATTTTATTTTTATTTATTTTTTTTTTTTGTGTAATACTCTACATTTTATGTGTCCCCTTTTAACGTGGAACATTTAAGGTGCGCTTCCGTTTCACAGTTCGATCTGTTTGAAGAATAATCAGTTTGAACTGTTGTGTGTAATATTTTGTATTTGTTTTGACATAATAATGTAGCGTCATTTAATACGCTATGAGAATGTGTTTTACTAGCAACTATGTGACAAGCCAAAGCTGGTTTTCCAATTGATAAGGACCATACATGCAAATCATGTACATCTAATACACCTGGTATTTTTAATAGATCATTTTTAAGATCTATTAAATTAATACTTACAGGTGTTCCTTCCATCAATATATTTAATATTTCTTTAATGACTGACATAGTTGTAGAAAAAACAATACAACAAAATATAATTGAACATATAGGATCTGCTATTGAATATCTAGGATCATACCATATAAATAAAGATGCAATCATAACACCTACATTTTGTAATAAATCACTAAGTGCATGTAGATATGCTGTTTTTAAACTAATGTTATTTATATCATCATGACTATGATTATGATTTGTAGATTCATGTGTATGATTATGATTATCTAATAAGTCATCACAATATTCACTTTCTATAATATAAGCATGATCTTTTTGTATGTCATTTTTTTGAATATCATCTTCTTGTACTTTGTTTACATCACAACAACTTTCTTTTTTTTTTTTCTTTTTTTTTTCATTATATATATTATTATTTATATTATCTATACTATTTTGTTGGTTGTTAGATGCTTTATTTTTAGAGTATAAATTATTAGAATTCAAATTTGTAGATGTATAATCATTTTTATTTATATATGTTTCTTTATTCATATAATTTTTATTTTTTTCATACATCTGATCAACTTGTTCTACATTCTTATCATGTTCATCCATGTTATCATAATAATCAAAGGTTACATAATTACACGTCGTTCCATCCATTTTATTTGCACAAAGATTATTTTTATTATTTCTTATATCGTTTTCATCAATTATAATATCACTATTAATATTTTTATATCTCTTTGATAAGGAATTCTTCTTAACATTATTTTCGATATTATTATTACTCTTATGATCTGATAAAATTAAAGAAGAAGAATTATCATGATAAGATGATGATTCATGTTTATGATTACTACATTTATTTTCATTCATGAACCCGAACCCATGAGAATGTACTTGTAAAACATATGCCATAAATATATTAGCTAACGTGCTGATAAAAGCTGTAATAAACATAATATATCCATTGACCTTTGGAACATCGAATAATCTAAATATAGCTGTATATAAAATATATGCTGATAAGGACCATATAAAAAATATAGAAAACAATGCACCTATAATTTCAGCTCGATGATAACCAAATGACATATCTACATTCCCTTGAAAACTTGAAACATATATAGAAAATAAATTTAAAGCAAAAGATAATAAATCACAAAATAAATGAGAAGCATCTGACATTAAAGATAAAGAATTTGATACTATTGCTGCTACTATTTCAATTACCATAAAAATTATACATATTATGCTAGCTATAATTAATTTCTTAGTTGCCTTTCTTTGAGACTTGTCATACAATTGCGACATCTTATCAACTAAATTTAAATTCCTTTCGTTATTATCTAGAAACGAAGAGTTCATTTCGGTTGGCATTCTTTATAAAATGAAAAGGATATAAAAGGGGGGTTGGCTTGCTTGAAGAAACAAATATATTGTTTATGATAAGTATTTTGATATATATATGTGTATATATATATATATATATATATATCAGCTGTTTGTTTTTACTTCCTAATATATATATATATATATATATATATATATATATATATATATATATATATATATATGCATATATATATATATATATTTATTTATTTATTTATTTATTTATTTTATTTTCCCCTTTTTCTATATAGAAAGATATTTTATAATGCTACATAAAAAAAAAAAAAAAATATATATATATATATATATTTACATAACAATGCAATACTTTTTAAGAGTTATAAAATGATTATGTTGTAAAGAAATAAATTTGTTGTATGAGACATAAAAAGGCGTACATAACTATATAAACAAAATGTATATGTATATGTATATGTATATGTATATGTACATATAAACAATCATATTATTTTATTTATATATATATATGTTAATTATAAAATATTATATATTACTAGATATATTTTTTTGTCTTGTATTTTTTTTCTTCTTCTTTCTTTTGTTTTGTTTTCTTTTCATTTGTTTTACGTTCGATTCTTCAATATTAAAAATAAATACATATTATCATAATAAAATAATAAATGTTTCAAATGTGAAAGAATTATATTTTATCTTATACTATGACATACAATAAAAAAAAAAATAATAAATAAATAAAAAATATATAAATATATATATATATATATATAATAATTAGAATTAAACTTTAATTGTATAAGTGATAATGTTTAAAAATTAAGACTAACAGAACATTATCATATGGAAAAAAGTGTATATAAATATGTGTATATATATATATATATATTAAGAACAATAATAATAATTAAAAGAACAAAACAATAAATTCATCTAATTGGGGGTTATATTTGGTTTTAGAACTAAAAGGTGACAAGCAAAAAGAAAAAAAGAAAAAAAAAAAAAAAAAAAATACAATATATATATATATATATATATATATTATTTGTAATATTATTATTTTTGTGAAATATGTGTATAATAATATAATTATTTATAAATGTATATTTTTATATTCATATATATATATTATATTCTGTATTCTTAAAAAAAAAAAAAAAAAAAAAACATTAACTATCATGAAAATGAAACTTAACAATTATTCATCCTTAGGACATATATTATTCAAAATATAAATGTTGAAAATTATACAAAAATTTTAGAAATATTTAAATTTATATATGCAAAAAAAAAAAAAAAAAAAAAAAGGGAGGGAGAGGGATACATTATTATTATTATTGACTATGAAGTTTTACAATAACAATACACACTATAATAATATATATTTAATATATATATAATATATATATGTAATATATATTTTATGCTATACATTTTTCTTAGGTAGGCAAATATTTATATTCAATATAAATATATATATATATATATGTATATCTTAATTTTACAATTTTTTGTGTAATACAAGGTTTAGGCTTACATAGTATGTACTATATAATATATCCTTATGGTTAAAAGAATAAAAAAAATTAAGCTAATTATATAATATATATATATAATATTTTTTTTTTTTTTTTTTTTTTTTTATTCTCTTGGAGTAATAAATAAAACAATTCTTCTCAAATGTAATATATATATATATATATATATATATATATGTGCTTATTACTTTGTTGAGTAATAAAAAAAATGCTTATATTCTAATTTCTAAAATTAAGAGTAATATATAATTCACAAGAAAAAAATACACACACATAATATATTATATTATAATTATATATTTTAATATATATATATATATATTTTTATATATTTTTTTTTTTTTTTTTTTTTTTTTTTTTTTTGAGTATAGTGCAAACATCATATATATTTGTAATATTATATACATGATAAAAAATTATGTGTAGTATATTAAATAATGATTTCTTCAAATTGGATAGGTTTCTTTCTAGTAGTGGGAATGATGATGGGAGTAACAATTTATTGATGATAGGAGTTAATTTATTATTATTATTTTCTATGTTTTTATATGGTATAAACTATATATTGATGAAATATTTTATAAAGATAAATGGATCAATTTATATCTTTATTATATTAAGAACAGCTTTAACAATACCTTTGATGATATATATGTTCCTTTCAAAAAAACCATGTTCTCAAAATAAAAGATTATTAGATCAGGATATGAAAGATATTGATACTGATATGAACAGCAATGGAAAAGATTTAGAGTTAGCTACTCCAAATGAGGAAAATAAGACAAGTAGAAAATATGGTTGGTCATCCAAGAATAAGAAAAAATATAAAAACAAAAACCAATCAAATGATAATAATAATAATGATAATATAAATGTGAATCAAAATAAATGTATACAAAATGATATAGAAGAAAGTTCTAGTTGTAATTTTTTTAATCGATTATTTTTTAATGAGGAAAAATTAATACCCAAGGCAGCTTATATGCCTATATTAATATTATCTATAACAGGTGCCTTAAGACAAGTTATTGTAATTGTTGCTTTACAATATACAGATTCACATAATGTTGCTATTATTCAACCTACCATTCCTATTTTTACAGCTCTCATATCTTATTATTTAAAAATAGAAAAAATGAATTATATAACAGCTTTTTCTATACTCTTATCTTTTTTTGGATTAGCTATAACAGCAGAAATGTGGAGTCTTAAATCTTTCGATTTAGGTTTCTATTTATTATTAACAGTACCAATTACTAAAGGATTACAAGTTATATATATTAATGTAGCTACTAAATATGTAAGTAATGATATTATACAATTGTCTCAAATGTTTTTCTTATTAATTATAACATTACCATTTGGAATATTAGGAGAAATATTTATTAATAAAAATTATAATATTCTTCAAGAAATATCTCAATTAAATATGCAACAGTTTCTTTGTATCTTATATTCAACAATTGCTATCATTATCTTATGTTGGAAAATTCAAATTATAGCACTCAATTATTTAACACCTATAACGGTTTCTTTATATCAGTCCTTTCAACCATGCTTCACTTTTGTCTTAGCAAGACTTTTTCTTAATGAAACAATAAATGCTGGCAAAATTATTGGAACACTTTTTATTATCTTGTCTTTGTTTTTATATCAGTATGGCTGTAACAGGCATCCCAAAAAGTGAAACCATAAAAATAAAAAAATAATAAAATAAAATAATAAAATAAAAAAATAAAAAAATAAAATAAAAAAATAAAAAAATAAAAAAATAAAAAAATATGTACTTCCTTAATATATATATCTATGGAACAGTACACATATTGTAAAAATATATATATGTAAAAATATATATATGTATATATATTTTTTTTTTCGAAGGGGGTAAATTATGGCATATTGCCATATATCACCATTTTTTATTTTAAAAATAAAAAATATATATTTTTTTTTTTTCAGCATTTTTTGTTTTTACAAAATATATATATTATATATATGTGATCATATATATATATATATTTTTTTATTTTTTTTTATTTTATTATTTTTTTTTATTGTGATCAAAATTAACATAATTTAAGAAGAAATAAATATATATAACACCACGTTTTAAAAATAAAATGAAATTAAGGATAGTATTTTTTTTGTTTTGCAAAATGTCTTTTATTTTGTTTATATATTTAAAAGCTAAATCTTTATGGGTTTATAGGTATATAATATAAGTAAAAATAAAATGAAATAAATATGAATATAAATATATAAATATATAAATATATGATTATATGATTATATAAGTATGTATCTGATTAACAAAAAAAATAAGCTCACATAAATATGTATAAATATATGTATATATATATATATATATTATATACATATAATTTACATGAAAAATGTTCACTTTTCCATGTTCCATCTCCATCTGATGTGCTTTTTCATTTTATTAAATCTTGAAGGAGGCTGACAATGTAACTTAACCCTTCCAGCTAAATTTATCTCACTCATTAATTTTTCTACCATTATATTCATATCTTTATAACTTTTATTTTCAAATAAAGGAGAACATAAAATTCCATAAAAATGCATATCATGAACGTGATGACCCATAGTATAATCTTGTTTTATATAAAAACATATGGGCTTTAATTTTTCATAAACTACTTTCTTAATATTTATTAAATTAGGACAATCAGGTGAAGCAAATTTATGAGCATATTGTTTCTTAACCAAATTAAAATGAAATATTCGAATATTCATATTAAAAAAAAAATAAAAATTGTATATATTTTATTATTATATGAGGTTACAAACAAAATGGTGTGCCTAAAATATATACATATATATATATATTTTTATTTATTTATATATATTTATATATTTATTTGTGGTATATCCTTTGTACTTTGAAAAAAAATAGGACAAAAAAATTTCTTTATTTCTTCATTTCTTCATTTCTTCATAATGTTATTCCTTTTTCATCGTATAAATTGTTTATCATCTTTTTAGGGTCTGCAAAATAATTCAGTTGGAATTTTCCTTAAATAATATATTCAAACAATATAACAAAAAAATGACATATATATATATATATATATGTTTATATATTATTTTATTTTTTCTTATAAAATCTTTAAATATATAAATATTTTTTTATATATTATACCAAAAATTATATTACTGAAATATTTTCTTTTTCAGCGAATAAAAAAAAAAAAAAAAAAAAAAAAAAAAAAAAAAAAGAAAAAAGGATGTGTATTTTTATTTTAATTTTTATTTCTAATACCATAACAAAATATATAAATGTATATTTATATGAGTGAAAAACATAATTTATTTTCCTCTTTCAAATACAAAATTTACCATTATATTACAATAAGTTGGTATGTTGTGCAAAGTATCTATTGATTCTTATGCCATAATTATATATTCAAAAATTGAAGGTTTAAAAATAAGGAACAAAATTATACTTAAAAAAAAAAAAAAAAATATACATACATATATATATATATATATATATATATATAATATATTATATTAAAAAAGTGAACAAATTTTGTTTATATTTATTTAAAATACACAATACAAATAAAACATTGTAAAAAATGATTAAAATGTGTTTATTTATTATATACAAAATATTATATATATATATATATATAAATCATATAAAATATATATTTCTTTCAAAGGTACAAATGTGTAGTTGAGATTTTTTTATTCAAAAAAAAAAAATATATATATATAAATATATGACGTATATATATGACATATATATTTATTTATTTATATTTTTCCATATTTGTGTCCCCATATGTTCAGCCATGCTTTGCCTTCCTGTTTGCTGTTTTTCTCTGTTCAGTATTCAATATTTTTTTACGCATGACGATCCTTTTAGGTGTTACCTCTATTTCTTCATCATCTTGAATAAATGAGAGTGCATATTCAATAGTAATATTTTTATGATTAATTCTTATTGTATCTTCATGTCCTTTATTTCTCAAATGTTGAACAGGTTTTATTTTTATAGCATTCATTTCAATATCATTACTTAAAAAATGTTCCCCAATAATCATACCTTCATATGTTGGATAATTTTCATTTACAAATAAATTACCTTTTTGTTGAATAGGATCTAATGAGAAAGCTGTTGTTGTTCCACTTGATGATGAAATAATAACTCCATTACGATCTCGTTTATATGATGGTTGTTTTTTTTTATATTCTTTTAATTCAGAATTAATTATAGAAGTCCCTTTACTTATATCTCTTAAATAAGATCTCATACCAAAAAAATTTCTTGATGGACATATACATTTGATAAATGTATTATCATTGTCATCATTTATAATATCTACAATTTCTGCTTTTCTTGTATTTAATTTTTCAATAACATTTGAAGTCATTGATGATGGAATAGTAATATGATATTCTTCAATAGGTTCTAATAAATTTCCTTTCTCATCTTTAGTATATATAACATTTGGTGATGATATTGTCATTTCATAACCTTCTCTTCTTAATTTTTCTATAAGAATACCTAGTTGTAATTCACCTCTTCCTTTAACTTCATAACTATCTTTTTTTTCAGATTCGCTTATTTCTATAGCTATATTTATTGCAGCTTCTTTTTTAAGTCTATTACCTATAGATGATAACGTAATATGCTTCCCATCTTTGCCTGTTAAAGGACTTGTATTTTGTGATATTTTTAGGCATAGCACTGGAGGGTCGATTGGTCTAGTTTTTAAGCTTTCCATATTTTCATCGGATGTTATAGTATCATTCACTGATGGTGTAACACCTTTAGCAATAGATATATTAACTATATCTCCTGCACTTGCAAAAGGTACATTTTCAATTTTTAGACCTTTCATATAAAAAATATTCTTAATAACACAATGTCCTCTTAATTTATTGTCTTCACTTTTTACAATAATACTATCTCCTTTTTTTATAACACCTTTAAAAATTTTGCCTGTCACAGTAACTCCAACTCCTTCTTGATGGTCTATTAAGCTGACAAGCATGCAAAATGGTTCCTTCAGAATAACATCTGTCATAATTTTATCTTTCTCATTTTTTTTGTTAATGGATTGAGAAGATAAATCTAAAGAACTGTTATACATATTGTTATCATTATTATTATTATTGTTAATATTATTATTATTATTGTTGTTGTTATTCTTATTATTGTTGTTACTATTTTTATTTGCGATTGATGCCATCTTTTTATCAACTTGTGAGATATCCTCTATTTTATCAGTCTCATCATTTTGCATATAGTCCTTTTTTTTTTCATTTTCCTCTCTAAATACTTTTTCTGAATGCTCGGAATTTTCATTCCTATTGTTCTTTTCATCCATCAAATGGTTTGTACTTTTATCTTCAAGAAGCTTATTATTTTTTGACAAATGAACGGGTGAATCAATATATTCTATTATCTTTTTAAATATAACTAATACATCATTTTTTTCAGTATTATTTTGTTTAGCCTCATCAAAATTATCTGTACACCATCCATTTTTTGCGGATGCATATAAAATAGGATAATTCATTAATTCTTCAGGAGCATTTAAATCAACAAAGAGATCAAAAATTTCATTTTCTATTTCTTCTTTTTTTTTCATATTACTGGGCTTATCAAATTTATTCATAATAACAATAATTTTACAAGAAGGATTTAATAATGATTTTTTTAAAACAAATTTGGTTTGATTCTTAGGTCCTTCTACTACATCTATAATTAAACATACTCCATCAATTAAATTTAATACTCTTTCAACTTCTCCACCAAAGTCAGAATGTCCAGGTGTATCTACAATATTAAAATAATAATCATCATATTTTATTCTTGTCACTTTAGACATTATAGTTATACCTCTTTCTTTCTCTAAATCATTATGATCCATTACTCTATCATTATTTGTAATTTCACCTCCTTGTCTTAATAATTTATCAACAAGAGTTGTTTTACCATGATCTACATGCGCTATAATAGCAACATTCCTAATCTTTTCAGGATCTATAATATTTAATTTTTTACTACTATAATGATGACGTGTACCATTCATATGATTAAAGCATTTTATTTTATTATTCATATATATATTTACATATTTGTTTAGATTATTATATAATATATTTATATTATTTAACATATTACACTTTCTAATATTCATCGATGACATACTTATTTTCATCTCCATCTTTTTTAAAAGTAGATCCTTTCGATTTATTATATTGTTACATAATTTTCTTTCCCATCCTTTTTCTAATGATATATTAAAATTGTGATTATTTCTTGTCTGCTTTTTTATTAATATCTCATTGGTAATAATATTTTGATGTCTAATCCTTTTATTGGTATATGTGTTTAAACCTTTCCACAGGTTTAACATATTATTTATATTTTATTTTTATATTTTATTTTTATGTTTATTTGTATATTCTTCTTTCCACAGAATTATGCCACATATAAGGGCTAAATATATACATCCCTCTTTTTTTTTTTTTTTTTTTTTTGATGTTTTTATTTAAAAAGAAAAAAAGGAGGATATCAAAAAGGGGGAGAACAAATTATGATTTTTTAATTTTA
>NC_031487.1:444280-461780 GCF_001602025.1 Plasmodium gaboni | reverse complement strand
TGATATTAAACCACAAAATTTATTATTATTCAATTTTGATCAATCCATTTGTATACAAAATAATTTCTTATTATATGACGATGCATTAAAACATCTTAATATGAAAAAATTAAATTTTAAAAAACTATTCAATAATAATAATAATAATAATAATAATGACAATAATACAAGCCAACCAAATCATGTATTTAATAGCATTGTCAAAATATGTGACTTTGGTTTATCTGTTAAATGTGGATTCAATGAATTTTTTCCATATAGAGGAATAAAAGGAAGTTATGGATTTATAGCACCCGAATTGTTTCATGTAAAAATAAATATTAAAATAAAGGGGAAAAAAAAAATAAATATATATATATATATAATATTTACTTGTATTACCCTATTTTTTATACAACTAATGATGTGTAAAAAAAAAGTCATGTGAAGATATATTCATCATCTTTTCTTTTTTATCTTACATATTTGTAGGAATGTAATTTTAATAATAAAATTGATATGTGGGCTTTGGGCATCGTCACTTTTATACTTTTAGGAGGATATAGGCCCTTTTACCCTTGTTCAAATTTTCAGGTAAAAAATAAATATATAATTTGAACATAAGCAACATATGCTTTATCATGCTTAATATATATTCCAATGAGTACACCAATATATATATATGTGTGTATATATGTTTATATATATATATATATATATATATATATATACATATATATATATATATATATATTTTTTTTTTTTTTTTTAGGAAAAAGTAACTTTTCATGAAAGATATTGGTTTAACATATCATCAGAAGCGAAAGATTTTATTCAGTGCTTATTACAAATAAATCCAGAAAAAAGATTAAATGTAATTGAGGCCATAGAACATCCATGGTAACAAATATATAATATATATATATATATATTTATTTATTTATTTATTTATTTATTTATTTATTTTCATTTTGATAAAACGTACAATTAATATATATAATCTTTTAATATATTTTATATTTTTTTGTTTTTCATTATATTATTTATAATAGGGTAAAAGATTATTTCATGAACTCATAGCATATTATATTGGAAATTACACAAAGGATTTTTTTTATAACAGAAGGAATAAATAAGGACCTTCCAGATTTTTCATAATTTTTTCTATACACCATATATATATATATATATATATGTATGTATGTATGTGTGGAATTTATTTATTTATTTATTCTTTCATTTTTTTTTTTTTTTATTTAATGTGTTTCTCTCCTTTATTGAGAAAATGAATATTTAACATAATAAATAAATAAATATGTATATGTATATATATATATATATATATATGTATGAAATAATTAATGCTCCACCTTATGCTTTATTTCATGTTTATTATCTCTTTGGATTTATAATTAAAATTTATTTACATATATTTATACACTTTTTTATGTATGTATATTTTTTTGAGGATATATTTTTTATAATCCTTAAAAAAAAAGAACCCAACAAAAATAAAATTATAGATAAAAATAAAAAATCTTCTTGTGGGTAATATATATAATATATATATAATATATGTATGAATCCTTTTTGATTTATTATCTTTAAAATATAAATTAAAATTATTATGTAAAGATGTTTATATACTTATTTATTATATATATATATATATATATATATATATATATATATATATGTATATATTATATATATGTGTGTACATACAATTATGATATTATATAGTAATATATTTATATTATATATTTTATTTTTATAAGTTTAAAATAGCAAAAATTAAAAAAAAAAAAAAAAAAAAACCCTCATATAATATATGCTTATAAATGCATGTCAGTATTAAGATAAATTAAAAAAATGAAAGAAATTATACATAAATATTATATATATTATAATATTATATGTATATATATATATATATATATATTATATATATAATTTCTTTAAAAGTGTATATATTTCTTCAATTATTCATACACTTACTAAAAAGAGAACCATCAAAATAAAAATTTTTTATTTATAAAATATATTTTTCTGTTCAAAAAAAATATAATTACATGTTATTTTAGAAACAAAGTGGAGCAAAAAAAAAACAAATTAAAAAAAAATCTAATTACATATAGACATATATATATATATATATATTATATATATCATATTATTATAATATATATATATATTACACATAACATTGTTATATTATGTTTGGTTTAGTATTCTTTTAAATATTTACATAATAATATATTATATATATATAATGTATATTATTATATATATTATATATATAATATATATTTCTAATATTATATTATATATCATTTAAAAAAAAAAAAATGTGTAATAATATAATATAAAATAATATAAAATAAAATAAAATAAAATAACGTGAAAAAAAAAAAAAAAAGAATAAAAAAAAAAGTGAATATTAATTAAGTTTTTTTTATTTTTTTTATTTAACAAATTAATATATAGTTATATAGTTATATATTTATTTCATCAAGAATATTTTCATATATTTTATTTGGGTTACTATATATAAATTTTTTTTTTATATTTAATTTTTTTTTTTTTTCTATTTTGTGAGAAGTTTTATTTTTTTTTTTTTTTTTTCTTTTTTGTGAGAAGTTTTTTTTTTTTTTTTTTTTTTTTTTTTTTTTTTTTTTTGTGCTTTGTTGTTATCTTTATTCCTACTGTTATAATGGTCGATTTTTTAGGAATGGAAGGGGAACTAATAGAAACAATAACAAGAGAAATATTTCAGAAGTTGAGGGTGATTCGTCTGATTGTTTAAAATGTAAAAAGAGACATATAAATAGTGAATGCAGTAATAATAAAGAAGAAAATAAAATTATAATAAAAGAAGGTGAATATGAAACATATAAAACACATGATACACATAAAACATATGATTCATATAAAACATATGATACACATGATGGATATAATTTACCTACTGATATGACAAAATATGACTCAAATTATTTAGAAAACCTTTTAAAAGAAAATAATACAATTTCTTTAATATCAGAAAGAAGAAAACAAATCATAAAAGATATTATCAATGATTATAAAAAGATTAGTAATGCATATAATTTAAATATTCAAGGAGATAATAATATATATAATTATTATAATAAATATGTATTACCATATTTCATGAATCATAATGAAAATGATATATATGATGAAGACAATTGTAAAGTTTTAAATACCTATGAAAAAATGGATAAACATTTAGATGAAAAATTAAAAGAATTTAAATACAAAATGATTCAAGAACAAATCGATAATTATTTTTATGATGCTCATGAAAAAGATTATAATAATATTAATTCCTCAAATTTAAATGTAGAAAGAAATTTATCACATAATAATAATAAGAATAAGAATAATAATATATATAATAATAATAATAATATATATAATAATAATATATATAATAATAATACATATCATAAACAAAATACACAATATAAAAATAATAACAACCTACATAATCCAATGAATGCACGACATGACCAAAGAAATAAACATAATAAGAATTATTATAATTATATGATTAATGATAATATGCATAGTAAACAAAAAGATGGCAAAAATATTATGGTAAAACAAAATATGAAAAAAAAACATGACAGTTATTCAGATAATAATATGTCAACAATTGAAAAGAATTATAATATTATGCATGTAAAAGAAAATAAATCTGAAGATGAAAATAGGAAAGATAACTTACATCCTTCGAATGTTTATAAAAATAAATGCACCATTAAAAATGAAGAAAAATCTGTTTTAATTAGGGGGAATGAAAAAGAGGAAATTAATAATAATCTAGTAAAGGAAGATATTATTAAGGAGGATATAAAAGCAGATATTATTAAGGAGGATATAAAAGCAGATATTATTGATAAGGATGTCAAACAAGATAGTATTCATGTGGAAGCCAAACAAAATATTATTATTAGAGATATTTCTAATGAAAAAGATAATTCATATATTTTAAATCAAAAAATTGATAATATTAAGAAACCTCAGGATGCACCACATGAACAAAGACCTAGAACGATACTTAAACAAATGCCAACAAATATATCATGTGTGCCCATTAACCGTGTTGAAAAAGATATATACAATAATGATGATTCATTGAAAAGTAAATTAAGTTGTTCAGTTAATAATATCAACATTAAAAAAACAACCCTTAAATTATCAGAGCCTAGTGAAGAAGAAAATATGAAGAAACCAAAAAGAGAAAGTGAAAAAGAAAAAATAAGTGAAAATAAAAATAAAGGAGATAATGAAAATAAAAATAAAGGAGATAATGAAAATAAAAATAAAGGAGATAATAAAAATAAAAATAAAGAAGAGTGTGATAGTAAAAATAAAGCAGAGTGTGAAAATAAAAACAAAAGAGTAGGTGAAAAAGAAGGTGAAAAAATTGATGATAATAATAATAATAATAGTAATAATGATGAATCATCTAATAATAATTATATATCAGGAAATGAGGAAAAAAACAAAACAAATAGCGGTTATTTATTAAATAATAAATTATGTATTCCTATAGATGATGAATATATAAAAAAGATAAGACATGAACAAACAGATACATTCCTACAAAAACTTATTATGGAATATTATGATGAAAAGAAAAGAAGAAGCCTTTATGATGACACATCTAAAGGAAATGTATATTATGTTAATGATTATGAAGAATATAGAGAAGAATTTGAATCAAATAAAACAAATATTGGAGATTTACAAAATTTTGATAAATTAATATTATCAAATCATTCTATTCCTTCTAATAATGAAAATGATAATAATGCAAATAAATATAATGATATAAAACCAAGTAACACCAAAAATAATGATCAACAAGAAAAAAAAAATGTAAATAAGCACAGTAACAATAATAACAACAAAGTTATGAATAATACATCCATAGAAAATAATAAAAATGTAGCTTTAAAAGAAGGTCAACATATTAATATTTCAAAAGATTCAATACACATAAGTAATCAGAAAAACATAAAACATACAGAAGGATGTGATGAAAGTAACTTTTTATCTTATAAAAATAAAATAAGGAATGACATCTTACAAGAGTTGGTAAACAAAAGTTTTAATTGTAAAAATATAAATGATATATATAATAATAAAGAAAATAAAATTGGAGTTAATGATACTCATTTGAAACAATGTGAGGTAAATATTAAGAATAATATGAGAGAATATAATCAATCAAGAAATATGGAGAATGTAAACGTCCATGTTCATATGAATAATAACAATGACAAAGATAAAAGTAATAATGAAAGAAAGAATAATGTTGGTAATATAAAAAATATAACTAGTTTTAATTTGAATAGTAAGAATAAATTGACCACCACAACCACCACCAACAACAACAACAATAATAATAATAATTATTATAATAATAATAATATAAATTTTAATAGTGCAAAAAAATATTACTATCCCAATAATATTAACGAAGACCTGAATTTAAATGATAATAGAAGGAATAAAGGAAATATTCCTTTTGATATGAAACTAACAGATGACATTAGCAACAATAATAATAGTAATAATTATAAAATTATGGATAAAAATTTAAAATCTATGAGGGATGTATCCTTATCATCGTTACAAAAATTAATTCAAGAACATAACAAAATATTAAGAGAAAAACATAATCATAAAATAAAAAAAATAGGAAATCAAGATAATTGCATGTTCAAAATAAACGAATCAATTGAATCTGAAAATGAAAATAATGAACATAATAATAATTTAAATATTATCCATTCTATTAATAATACCAACAACAATATACACTTCCCTAATAATAAAGTGAATACATTTATTGCTAACAAAACGAATGTTAATATGAATAATATAACAAATATTAATATGAATAATGTAGTAAATAGTATATTGAATAATGTATCAAATAATAATATGAATAATGCACCCACAAATTTTATGAACAATAATGTATCAAATAATAATATGAATAATTCAGTTAGCCAATTGATAAATAATGGAACTAGCCATTTGATGAATAATACAAAAAAACATTTAATAAATAATACAAACAACCATTTAATAAATAATACAAACAACCATTTAATAAATAATACAAACAACCATTTAATAAACAATACAAACAATCATTTAATAAATAATACAAACAACCATTTGATTAATAACTTATTGAACAATCTTATTAATAATAACAATATGACGAATATTCCTTCAGATATTGATAAAAATTCCAAAGTCTTTAAGAATATAGAAAATGAAGAACATGCATTACAAAATTTGTCAAAAATACAAAAGTTATTATATAAAGGTTCCAATCCACATATGATTAATAATTTACGTATTTCAAATAATTTAAGTGATGATCAAAATTCAAATGTAAATTCATTTATAAAAATGAATAATGTTGATAAAAATGTAAGCACATGTCAACACAACAATAATAATAATAATAATAATAATAATAATTATGTGGTTAATATGACAAACAAAACACGTCATAATTGTAAACAATGTATAAACAGATGTAATGTAGTAGCTAAAGATTATGAAGAAAGCAAAGATATAAATAAAAAAAGTGACCTAATAAAAAAGGTAGATAATGAGAAATGTTATGATGGGATATATGATAAGTCTGAAATTGTTAATGATATGAAGTATAGAAGAAGGAATAGCAATGCTAGTAATAAAAACAACAATAATAATAACAATGATAATCATATCAATAGTCATAATAATCACAATAGTCACAATAATCACAATAATCACAATAATCACAATATCAATGATTATTCAAATTATCATCTTCAAAAACAACACGTAAATGCAATTCAAGAAGATATGGATACCTATATTTTAATAGACGATGATAATGATACAGATATTTCTACAGACAAAGGAAATAACAACCATTTAAATCATAATAATAAAAAAACCAACCTAAAATGTAATTTAACAAAATTACCTAATATCATACAGAATGAAGAAAACAAAAATGATAAGAATATATCAAGAACGAAATATGGATGTTTAGATATTAAAAGAAATTCTAGAGAAAATATTTATCACATGAACAATGAACAAAATGAAATGAATCAAGAAATGATTAATGATTATCATCAAAATAAACAAGATAAAGATATTATATCTACATATAATCATACGTCCAAAACACAATATGAAACAAAAAAAGGAAACGAAATTTCTAATAATAATTATATGAATGATAAAAAAATACAAACAATTCATGGACATAATTCAGATAAATTAGATCAGATTAATACACAAGAAATTAATAGAAATGTCATTCAAAATAGAAACTTGAATAATAATACAAGTACTGACGACAAAATAGGACGTCCATTAACACGATCTAACAGTCAAAAGAAGAGTACACATACCTTAGAAAAGGAAACAGGAAATGAGCAAAATGACAATTCAATTTATTATAATAACACAGTTAATAGATTGAATGATGAAGTAGTATTTATTTCAACAAATGAAAATGAAGATAAAAATGGTTCAGTTAATTCATTGAAAGAAGAAAAGAAGAATGGTACCTTGTTATATTCTAAAGGAGAAGAAGAAGAAGAAGAAAATAATCCAGAGACTCAAAATGTTAGAAGAAGTGTTAGATTGCATGATAAAAAGGTAAAAAATGAAACAAAGAATAAAGAAATTGAAAAAAAAAATAATAGATCAAATAATAATAGATCAAATAATAATAGATCAAATAATAATAGGTCAAATAATAATAGGCCAAATAATAATAAATCAAATAATAATAGGCCAAATAATAATAGGTCAAATAATAATAAATCAAATAATAATAAGTCAAATAATAATAAATCAAATAATAATAAATCAAATAATAATATATCAAATAATAATAAATCAAATAATAATAAATCAAATAATATTACATCAAATAATATTATATCAAATAATATTATATCAAATAATATTATATCAAATAATATTATATCAAATAATATTATATCAAATAATACTATATCATATAATACTAGAGCAAATATTAACAGGGCAACTGATAACGAATCTATTATAAACGAATCAACTGCCAGTGAACAAAATAATAAGTCCATTGAAAAAAATGCATTTGAAAAAAGCAATTCTGTTGAAGTGGTTTCATTAAATGATAGTACTGATATAAATGAAAACCCTAGAAATATACAAAATAAAAATACGCAATTAAAAAATGTAAATATGTTTGAAAAGAAGAAGGTATCAGAAACACCAGCAATGGAATTAAAGCTTTCAAAAAAACATAGTCTTTTAAAAAAGAAAGAGAACTTAGAAATATTACATCAAAAATGTAATGAACTTGATGAAAATAAATGTGCATCAGGATTTGTAAATTATTTATTACAAAATATTCAGAAAAAAGATGGTAAAGAAACATTTAATGATTTATTAAATTATATATTAAAATTAAAAGAAATATATAATATGTCAACAATGGATTTCATAGGTGCCTTCTTAATATTAGAGTCATTCAATTTAAATATTATAAATGAATATCCATTACGTGAATGGATACTAGTTACATTTCATTATATAAAAGGAATGATCGCTTCACAAAATATTAAATTTATAATTAAATCATTAGATTTAAATCATTTAATTATTAGTAATATAACAGCTGCATTTTATATGAATATTAAACCTATTAAAGTAGATGAACAAAATATAGAACGTGTACTTAATCTCTTATCAGAAGTTGTCATAAGAAGATCTTCTAGATTTAAACTTCTTAAATCAGATACTGAAAATCAAGATCAGCAGGATGAAAAATTAGGATCCTGCTGGCAACCAGTTCACACAATAAAAGATTCATAAAGGAACAAAGGAAAAAAATATATATAATTAACACACACATATATATATATATATTTAATTGTTAACATATGAGACATTTTATAAAGGGTCAAAATATATTTCATTTTCATTTTCATTTTCATTTTCATTTTTTTTTTTTTTTTTTCTTCATATAAATTTTATACACACAAAAATGTATATATATGGTAAGCAAAAAAAAAAAAAAAATAATAAAAAAAATATATATATATATATATATATATTAAGAAATAAAATGGGGAAGTTTAAAAAGGGTACAATTTATATATAGCAATTTTGTTTCCACAATATATATATATATATATATATTTTTTTTATATTTCTTTATTTGTCATTTATTTCCAATGTTAATACTCTAAAATATTTTTATTCTCTTCAAAATTATTTTCTAACTTTCTTATTTTTATTTTATTTATTTTATTGTGCAAAAATTAAAGACTTGTTGAATTTTTTTTTTTTTTTGTTTTTTGTGCATAAGAAAAAAACAAAAAAACTAAAAAAGAAAAAAAAATTGTCTAAATTATTTATTTTCTTATACCTAATTGTATATTTATATGCTATAAATAAAATGTGAGTATTTTCATATATTACACAATATATATATATATATTGTGTAAAATTATGAGAAATTAAAATTAATACGTAAATATAAAAAAATATTTTATATTATGTATACATTAAGTTATATCATCCATCTATAAGCGTGCTCAATTAATAACAATAAGCTCAAAGGTAACAATATTTTATATATATATGCGTATCTATTATTGAATAGACCATATATTTATACATATTTATTCCTTTAAGCTTTGTCCTTTTTTAGCATATAACATTTTTTATACATAAAAAATTATTTATATTAAGTATCTTTAATATGAACTCGCAACATACAGAGAATAATGAAAAAGACAATTTTATCATATATCTGGAAGAACATAATGTCATAAATACAATAAGCAATATTCTTTTAAAATTATATGACCAAAAGGAAAGGCCTCCCAATGCCATACAGTTCATTCGTGATAATATGTGTAGCGAAGATGGTAAGCACAAATATGTACACACATAAAATATATATATATATATATATATATATATATGTATACATATATATATTTATAATTATTTGGTTTAATTTTTTATTTTTTATTTTATTTTTTTCTTCCTTCTTAGATTTACCCATGAAAGAATTAAAAGAAGAAAATGAATTTTTGAGGAATGAAAATATGAGGCTAACGAATTCTCTTAATGAATTAAATGATACCTTAAAAAAATTAATTGAAGAAGAAAAAATGATAGCATCTACAAATGCTGAGAGTACACAAATATAATAACAAAATTGTATTGTTTTTATAATAGTTTATTTATTAATTAATTAATTTTTTTTTTAATACATAAACATAAAAATCAAAGCTACAAAAGGTATAACATGATAAAAAAAAAAAAAAAAAAAAAAAAAAAAAAAAAAAATAACCATTAACAATACATAAAGTTTATAATATATATATATTTATATATCCATTTTTTATTTATAATAATTCCGATATGGATTTCATAAAATAATCAGGGTGAATGTTAAGACTATTATGGTTTAAATAAATATTTGCATTGGTTACACCTGTCGAAACAAGTATTGATTTAATATTACAATTCTTTGCAAAATGTATATCTGTTTCTAATCTATCTCCAACCATAACAACTTTAGAATGATGAATATTCAAATCTTTTAAAACATTTTCTATCATATATACGTTAGGTTTACCTACAATTAAAGGTTTTTTTAAAGACACGGCTTCAATACTTGATACAACTGCACCGGTACCTGCCCATTTTTGTTTAGATGTAAAATTACCTGTAGCATCTTTATTCGTAGCTATAAATTCAGCATTTAATTCGTTAATACATAATTGAGCATATTGAATTTTATAATAATTAATATTAAAATCAATACCTACAACTACTGCTCCTATATTTTTATCTACAATAATTTCTAAATCATCTTTTAAAATAATTTTTTTATCATTATCATTAGAACCTCCTAACCAATCAAGATTAGATGCATCTAATTCATCACATATTCCTTTTTCTCCAATAACATAAATTTTTTTTTTTCTTAATCTATATTCTTCTTTATCGTATAAATATTTTGTAACAGCATATGCTGTACATATAATATGTTCTCTTTTTACATTTGTAAAACCTAACTTGTGAAATTTTTCTAAAAAGCTAGCTCGTGATTTTGTAGAATTATTAGTAATAAAATATACTTTTTTTCCTTCATTCAATAAATAATTTATTACTTCAATAGAACCTTTTATTAATTCATTTCCATGCCATAAAACTCCATCACAATCAAAAAAAAAAACATCAAATTCTAAACACAAGTCTTTACTATTTATCATCTTCTTTAAGTTCCATTCTTTCAAAAAATTCTCATATTCCTTTTCAATGTTAATAATATCATCATCTTTTTTATCACTGGAATAAATTAAAGCCATATTTACTCATTAAAAATATTGTATATAAATATGTATGTACTGTTACAATTAATTGTAAATATTTATAAAAGGGTTATCTAAATAGTAATATATATATAAATAATAAATATATGTATTGTATTAATATAACAACAAATTGAATAAAAAATATAAATAAATATAAAAATATTTGTATATATTTATTTATTTACTTATTTTTATTTCACACATTCATTCATCTTATAGATTATATATATATATATATATATATATATATTTACAAAATGGTAACATTTAATTTTTTTTTTTTTATGAAAATTATTATACTATTGTATATATATATATATATATATATATATATATTACAACTAAAGGAAATAAAGTTTACTGTAAATATTCAGATTTTTTGCAGCTATATATATAACATTCATTTTTTATATTATATATATATATATAATATTTATATATTATTCCTCCCAGTTAGCAAATCAAATAAAAAAAATTAGCCACTAACAAATATATAATGTAAATAATATAAAAAGTATTTAACCTAATTTTACACAAAAAAATATTTGGTTTTGAAATATATTATAATGAGACGAAATATAAAAGTTAAGAAATGAACTTATAATTTTCATACATAATAATAACATCAGAAAAGTTACTATACTTAATAAATATTATGCATAACCTAATAAAAATTTATATATGTATACTGGCATAAGAAAAAATAAATATTTTCTTTATTGAAAATTCTCATTTTAAAATGATATAACTTATACACTTTTCACTTAACATACATACATATAATATAACATATATATATATATATTTTATTCTTAATTTTACTAATGTAATAAACAACTTTTTAAAATATTTTTTATATTATATACCTATAACATATATTTAATTATAAATTTAAATGTCAATATATGTATCTTTTAAAATAATGTATCAACCATTTTTTTTTCTTTTTAGTTTTTAATAAGGAATTTATTATATTCTATAATTTTTTAAAAAAAAAAAAAGTACATTATTGGAATAATATAAAAATAAAAATTTTTTTTTTTTTTTACTTAGAAATGTTTAAAAAATAAAATAATATACATATCAAAAAAAAAAAAAAGAAAAAAAAAAAAAAATATATATATATATATATTATGTATATATAATATATTATGAAATATTATATTCTTATTTTTATAATATTTAGCCTTTTATATAGTTAAGGGTAAGATAACGTGCCCGAGTGGTTAAGGGGTTGGACTGCTAATCCAATGGGTTCTGCCCGCGCAGGTTCGATTCCTGCCGTTGTCGAAAAAAATTTTTGAGACATATATAATATATATATATAATATTAAATTGTATAAAATATTAATATATTATGTAATGTGATATAAAAACAAAAATTAATAAAAAATTATAATTATATATATATATAATATAAATATAAAAAATAATATATAAATGAATATATTTGATATGTATATTTTAGGTTGATAATATATATATATATATATAAACTTTCCAAAAAGGAAAAAAAATTTACATAAAAATTACATATATAAAAATCTTAATATAATTTATATATTTTAATTTTTTTTTTTTTTTTCTTCAGTAGTTTTTATATCCCTTCATTATTTATCATTTATAACCTTATGATATGAATAACCATTTTGTAATTTATATGGATTAATCATTTTGGTATGTTTATAAATATCGCACAAAATTATATATTCATATTTATAATTATGTATTTTACATCCTGAACTGCTTAATTAGGTTATTACATAAAAAATATATATATATTATATATATATATATATATATATATATATATATATACATTTAGTATATATTATTTTCCGTCTTATTTCCTTTTTATATTATATATACTCCTTATAATAACTAAATGCCCAAATATTCGTGTTAAAGTACAAAAGTAAAATATACCTACTTATATATATGTATATATTTTCCTTTTTCCCCTCTTGCAAATTAAATAATATTATAATAATTATACCTCTTATGTTATATAAGCGAACTTTTCCTTTTGTATATAAATAAATATAACTAATATATAAGAACAAAAAAAAAAAAAAAAAAAAAAAACCCTTAAAATACACATATACCTCCAATTACTATTAAAAGTCATATAATAAACTTATTTATAAGTAGAAGGAAATATATAAACATTTTAAATATTTTTATATTATAAAAATAAAAGAACAAAAAAAGGTTAATTTTTTTTTTAATACATTTTCAACTTTATTTATTAATATAATATATATAATATATATATTTTTTCTCAAAAGAAAAAAAGTTGACAGAAGTGGGGTTCGAACCCACGCCCTTTCGGACAACGGCCTTAACGTTGCGCCTTAGACCACTCGGCCATTCTGTCACATAATAACTTTATGAATTTTTTATTAATATTATAAAAAAATTTATATGTATTTTTCCCTTTTTCCTTCTTTTTTTTTTAAAAAAACAAACAAAACGGTAAATCTTTTGTATGAAAATTATATTCTTCTTTTAAGATTTATAAAATAATTAGATATAAAAATTAAAAGATAAATGATAATATAATATTATTACATTTAATTCTTATGAACATCATCTAATTGTATATATGAAATATTTCATTTAAATTGTATTGTTCCTTATAACAATTTATATAAAATTATATATATATATATATATATATATATAATAATTATTTTATTAAGTATTTATAAAAAATTAACAATCTTTAAAAAACTTAATATAATATTTATATATTATATGTAATCTCCTTCAAATTCTTAAGAATAACATTGTCAACATAAAAATTCATTTTTATCATCTTTTATATTTCAATCATAAAATGTTCAAATAATGTATTTAAGTATATTTAATTGTCGAAAAGAATGCAGAAATGAATATATATAGTAAATATAATATTATATGACTTTATTATTTAATAGGCAGCATGTTATTTATTTTTATTTGAAAGGTTAATTTTATTATCTTATAAAATATATTTAATACATAGATTCAAATTTTTTTTATTTTTTATATATTATTATTAATATGAAACTATTCATTTAAAAAAAAAAAGAAAAAAAATTTATATATAAATATATATATATATATATATATTTTTAAAGAATAAAATTTTGGTAAGGAATATAAAAAAAAAAGAAAAAAAAATCTCCGAGACCGGGAATTGAACCCGGGTCTTCCGCGTGACAGGCGGAAATACTTGCCACTATACTATCTCGGATTCAAAATTTAACGTTTTAGTAAAAGTAATAATAAAATTAAAAAGAACAAAAATAATTATATACATAAATAAAATTATACATATATTATATATATATTATTATATATGTTTTCTTTAATATAAGATTTTTTAAGTTCTTACTATAAAATTCTTATACATTCTCTTAAGTATAAATATTTTGTACTTTAATTTATACTGTATTATTATATAATACTTATAATTATATTTTACATAATTATTGTATATATATATATATATATATATATATATATTTTTTTTTTTTTTTTTTTATTATTTAAAAAATTGATAATAATTAAAATTTAAATGAATAAAAAATTATTTCTTTAGATATTTTATGTCAAAATATAATATTATAAAACAAAAAAAAAGTAATAAAAATATGAAGACCTGTTCGTAGACCTTTCTTTATATAAAATAATATGTTGTTATATATTTATTTTGAATATATATATATATGTATATATTTTAAAGTATAAAATAAAATCAATTTAAAAGTTTAACAAAAAAAAAAAAAAAAAAAAAAATGAAGACAAAAAAATATAAACAGTTATTGGGAAAATAATATAATAAAAATTATATATATAAACATTTTAAAAATATGAATCCATTTAATTAAACGATATATTCGTTAAAAAGAAAAAATATATATATATAAAGGTACAAATAAATACGGACACATACATTTATATCATATTTCCTGTTTTATGAAATTTATCATCAACATGGTCCTTCGTATTTTTTATTAACTTTTTATAGTCTTGCTTATTTACAAATTTATTTATACACAAATCCGTTTCTCTGTCAAATCTTTTTCTTTCATTTGGTTTATTTTTTGAACTTAATAAATATTTTTGTTCTTGTTCATTTTTTCCCCATAAATCAACTTCTTTATGTTTTTCTACAAATTCTTTATAATTTTCTTTACTGTTTTTAAAAAATCCTTCTTCATGTAATTCTCTTAAACTTTTTATGGGTATATGATTTGAATTTTCTAATAAATTGGAAGAATTATTTTGTCTTAAATCATTTAATAAATTTTCATCATCATAAACATACTCATTTATATTTTCTAAATAATAATCTGATATATTAGATAATTTACGTTGTGTTGAAGAATTATTAGATTTATTATTTTCTTTATTTGATAATAATTCTCTTCTCTTTGAAATATTTTCTCTCAATTTATTTATATCTATTTTAGATAAAAAATAATATAATAAATTATTAAATATATCATATATATTTTCTCTAAAATTTATTGGTTTTTTATAATATTCATCTTTTTTTTCTAATTTCCAAGAACGTAATAAATGTCTTAATTTTTTTTTTAATTTTAAATCTTTTATATTTTCTAAAGATATTTTTTTTTTATTATCTAACTTTTTATATAGTATTTTTAAATTATTCAAAAAATTATAATTTTGTAATATATTTATTGTTAATCTTATCATTTCTTTACTATCATATATATGTTCATCAAACTCTTTTTTTTTTTTAATTTCTTCATTTGCATTATCACTTTTATCTTTTATATTCATTTTTGTTTCCTCTTTTCCTTTCTTCTTTTTCTTCTTCATTAATTTTTTTTTGTGTTTTCTTTTTTTTGTAGATGACGAATAGCTTTGACTAGATTTACTACTATCACTATCACTAGATTTAGAACTACCACTAGATTTAGAACTACCACTAGATTTAGAACTACCACTAGATTTGGAACTACTACTAGATCTTGAACTACTACTACGTTTTGAACTACCACTACATTTTGAACCACTAGATTTATTACTATATCGTTTGTTCTTCATAACGTCTGACATATCCTCACTTGAACTCTGATTACTATTGGACGAATTATCTTTTTTCTTCTTTTTAACGTCACAACTTCTTTTAACCTTCCATTTTTTGCTTACCCCTTCTTCATTTTTATAATGATTATCTTTACTAATTGATGATGATTTCCTTTTTCTTTTTTTCATTACGATATTTTTATTCATTGCATTCTCCTTCGTTTGTTTAATATCAACCAATTCATCCTTATTATTTTTCTTTGAGTTGTTAGATATATCACTTTCTTGCGTGTCTATTTCTTCTTTACTACTATCCTTTAACATTTTTTTTTTTTTTATATTTTCTTTTTCAAAATCTTTTGTATGATGTTTCTCTTTCTTTTTTATATAATCCTTTTTTGATCTATGTTCTTCATACTGGTATTTATATTTTTCTTTATTTATAATATCTCTTTTCTTGTCATCTTTTCCATATTTATAATATTTTTCTTTATTTTTGCTTTTATATTTCTCTTCTTCTCTGTCTGATTTACTACTCATATTTTTTTTTTTTTTTTTAAATATATTGTAAATGAATATATATAAGAAATATATGTAATATATATTACATATTTTAGAGGTTGAAACAATTCAGTTAAACAATAAACATTTCTATCTTCTTTTTCTTTTCAATTATTTTATTTTATTTTTTTTTTTTTTGTCATTAAAAAGTATATGACAAAATTAAAAAGGATTATTGGTCATTTTCACAATGAAATTTTATTTTTTATATAAAAGAAAAATTATTCAATAGTTTATATTGAAAATATATATAATAATATTTTAATAACGTGCTCATATATATATATATATATAAACAATTAAATTTATATATCAATAAAATATTTTTTTTTTTATATATGTGCCTTCTAAAAATTATGTACTCATAGAATTGGTATATTTCCTTTCATTTTATTTTTCTAAGAGATATACTTTTTTTTTATTTTATTTTAAAATTAAATTATAATTAACTTATAAGGAGAAAAAAAAAA
>NC_031487.1:433332-443980 GCF_001602025.1 Plasmodium gaboni | reverse complement strand
AAAAAAAAAATGTTTATTTTATAAAACATAAATAAAATTATTAAATATGAAATATAATCCGTTCTTAATAAAAAAAAAAGAAAAGAAAAAGAAAAAAATATATGCATATATTATATTATCTATACAAAATATATTAATATATATAAATAATTGCACATATAAAAACAGAGAGTGGTATAAGATAAAATATTAAAAAACCAAAACAGAAAAAAAAATTATATTTTTATTTTATGATGTTATATATAATAAATTATTCATCAAAAATAATATATATATATATATATATAATATTATATATATTGTATTTGTATATTTAATTTTTGAAAATATATGAATATGTATAAATATATATATATTTCATATATATGTATTGAAAAAAAATTGGATTAAAAGGGTTAATTTAATAAAATATTGAATGTTCAAAGTGGAAAAAATAAATAAATAAATAATTATATATATATAATATAAAACTGAATGAAAAGGTGATAAAATGAATAAGTGTATAAATTTGTACATTTTTATTCGTCAAATGTACAAAAAAAAAAGGAATTTTATATTGTTCTTATTATTCAATAAAATTTTGAAGGTTAACTGAATATTTAATATAACAACATGGTGAGATAGAAATGCGGCTTCTTCTTAATGTAAGGGGCTTCTTCTATTAAGGATTCATACTTTTAACATAAATATATATTTAATATATAATGTAATATAACATATGATTATAAAGATATTGAAAAAATAAGTATACATGAAAATGTATAAACTAAACAAATATATGTTAAACAAAAAAATATATATCAAGACAAAAGATGAAAAAAAAATTAAAAAATAATAATAAAAAATTAATAATTAATAATAAAAAATTAAAAATTAAAAATTAAAAATACATAAATAAATACATACATACATAAACAAATAAATAAATAAACAAATACATACATACATACATACATACATAAATAAATAAATACATACATACATACATATATACATTCAATGCTTATTTAATATAAAAGACATAAAATTCCCTTGGCATATACAATTCTTTACTATTCATACACATAAATATTCACTTTTGAAATATATAGACAATCAACCATTACTTATTATATTTTAATACTTATGCTAAAAATTCATTACATTTATAATCACACGTGACCAGTTGGATATTGATAAATATTCAAACATCTCAATGTACTCTTTTTTTTTTTTTTTTTTTAATATTATTTTATAATACATATATATATATATATATATATATATACATACTATTTGTTTGTTTAAAATTTCCATCTATTATTACACTTCAAACATGTAACAAAGGTTGTCATAGGTTCGTCACTACTTCTTGTTTGTAGTTGATGATAGATAGTATCATAACCCTTACATTTAAAACATTGGAATTCTCCTTTTCTGGATTTTTTCAAGAGTATATTTTTTACATCCCAATCGGATTGACAAGCTAATAAACTTTCTTGTAAGCATTTTTTTCTCTCGTTTTTTTTTTCATCACTAGCCATATCTTGAGAATTCATAGTAGCTAAAGCTTTACACGAAATAAATTCTGAATAAACTTTTTCATTAAAATTTGGATTTTTTTTATCACTTAAATTAAATTTTATAGATTTTAATTGCATATTATATTCTTTTTGTGAGTTTTTTTTTTCTATATACGCTTTATATAGTTCATATTCGATATTATAAATTATATCATTCAATTTTTTTTTTTCAATAAAATATAATAAATTATCAGAAGAACCAACAATAAAAGCTTTGAATAAAAATTGTTTAGCTTTATCTCTATGCATATCGTTATGAAATTTTCCGTCATAATTCCATTCATTGATTATTTTTATATCATTTTTTTTTATTTTATTAAAATTATCTTTTATATTATAATCAGGTACATTATTACTTTCTGTTGAGTTAACTTTATGTAAATCATTTTCATTTAATCTAGCTTTTTTAAACTCTGCTTCTCCTTCACACAAATTATTATTACTATGACAATTATTATTGTCATCATTGTTATTGTTATTATTATTGTTGTCATCATTATTATTGTTATTATTGTCATTATTATTATTGTTATTATTATTTATCTTATCATTTGCTGTTTCTATTTTTTCTGATTTCCTTTTTTTCATCATTTCACAATTTTTTAGAGAAGACATTTTTTCCATCTTAGCAATATTCTTCCACTTCTCAACAAGATCTTTTGATATATTTTGCACATGTTCATTATTTATTTTGGTAAGCTTATTAACTGTTATACCTATTTTTGTTATTTTTAAAATATCTTTATTTATTTCAACATCTTTTAATAAATTTAAATTTTCTACCACCTCATTTATAATATCTTCATCTATCTTCTTTTCCTCCTCTATAATACTTGATAATAATATTTCTTTATCCTTTAATAACTCTTGAATCTTTTGAATTTTTTCCACATTTTTATTTTCGCTTTCACTCATCTTTTTTATTATTATAAAATAAATATTAGCTTATAGGTATAGCAAAGTGAAAAAAAAAATAAGCTATCTATTTTTAAGATCATTAAATTTACCAGTTACAATTAAATATAAAAATATATATTTTGTTTCTTCAAAAAAAAAAAAAAAAAAAATTACCCTTGGTGTTATTTTATTTTTTTTTGTTTTTATTATCCCTTTTGATTCTTTGATTTTCTTTTTATATTATTTTCTAATTTGTTCCAAATCTTATATCTTATTTGTCTAAGCAAACTTTTATTATTATTATGTAAAAGTTGTCAAAAAAAAAATATATATATATAATATGTTTATATATATATATATATATATTTTTAATTATACTAAGAAATAATTTTAAAACATAATTAAGAATTATAAAGAATCAATACCATTAGTAATTTTTCCCCTTACCAAGAAAAAAAAAAAAAAAAAAAAAAAAAATCCTTTTAAAGTTATATATATTATATATATTTCCAAAGTGTGATTTTTTTTTTTTTTCTTTTTTATATAAATATAAATATATATTATATAAATATATATAATATTTATGTAGTATAATATTATGAAGGTATTATATAAATAAACTAATTTTGTATAAAACATATATAATTTATATTTAATATCATATTAATGAGCATAATATTTATTAATATATAATATATATTATAAACATATGAAATTTTTAGGTATATATTAAAATTTTTCATTTTTTTTTTTTTTTTTTTAAATATATCATATATATATATTATTATATATAGATAATATTTATTTATTGATTTTATTTGTTTTATTAAATTTTTTTTTTTTTTTTTTTCCTATGATATTTGTATTTAAACGTAGTTATAAATCTTAGATGAGTAAATAATTAAATATTGTATGTTAAATATAAAAAAGAATTCTCAGGAAAAAAAAAAAATAATAATAAAATATTATGGATTGCTATTTTTTTATAGCTATATAATAATTTGTCTATGTATATAGTATATTATATAACTCTTTATATAAAATGATAAAAATGGGAAATGTAATTAAATAAATATTCATATATAGGTTAAATAATTTTTTTTTTTTTTTAAATGTTATTCTCCATAAAAGGTTTTATATCATATTTACTTATCTGAAACTATTCGTTAAATTATAAAGGAATAAAATGAACTCCTTTAAATGTTATTGAAAATTATGAAAATGAAATTGTTATTTTAATCAAGCGATGCGTAAATATTATATATATATATATATATATATATATATGTGTATGTATAAATATATGTATGTTTTTACATATTCCTATATCCATTCATTCATTTATTTAATTGTTTGTTTATAACTTTGGACATGTTCCTTTCCTATCATTTATAAGTCACTTGCATATGTTTAATTAGTACCTTAAATGTCTCCTATTCTCTTTTATTTTTTTATATATTATACACATAATTAAACATATTGTAATTCCAATTATAACGAATGGAATATGAAGGTGAAGAATTTCAATTAACAGAATATCAAATAAAGAAAACTGTAAAGGCTTTTAAATATTTAGATAAAAAAAAAAAAGGATTATTAAAATTTGAGTACAATATGTGAAAGAAAAAAAAAATATATATTTACATAGGGACATATAAATATAAATATGTATACACATATATATATATATATATATATAATATCTACTTTATTTGTTATATAATTCTTTTCTAGTTCGTTATGATTTTTGATTAATTCATTCATATACATAATTCCCAAGTTTATTAGGGTCTTTATTACGATGTAGTGGTTATAACTTATCCTTAAAAGAAGTTCAAAAAATAAAAGAAAAGATAATAGAAAATAAAACAGTATATAGAAAAAAAGATGAACAAGATGAAAAAGATCAACAGGATCAAAATCCAAAAAGACAAGATAATGAAAATGTAAATCGTGAGCAGGAAGAAAATTCTTCTCTCAATAATATAGATAATAATGAAAAAGAAAAATATCAGATAAAAGAACAAAATAATAATAATAATAATGAGGATGATAATAATAATATATCAAAATTATTGAGTAATTTAAAGAATTATGATAATTTTATGGAAATAGAAAAACAAAAAGAACAATTAAGAAAACAAGAAGAAGAAAATAAAAATATATTTACTATTAAGGAATATTTTCGAATCATACAAATACCAGATATTATTAAGGAAACAAAACCTGTTAATGTATTGAATGCTTTTGAAATATTTGACGAAAAAGGAAATGGAACTATATCCATAAAAAGATTAAGATTTATTTTGCAGTATTTAGGTGAGCCTTTAACAAATGCAGAATTTGATGAATTCTTCGAGTGGATTAAAACGGTAAAAAGAAAATATAAGAAATATATATGTATATATATATATATATATATATGTATATACCTATTTTTTATATTTTAAATAATTCATAATTCTCAATATCTCCACTTATCCATTTATAACTTATAATATTTTTTTTATCATATTATTTCCTACTTGTGTATATATTATAGCTTGATAAAGTTTATAAGACAGATTATATAATTTATGAAGACTTAATAAATGAGTTAATAAACAAAGATTCTAATATATAATAAAATTTAATATTATACATGGAAGAATTATATATTGAAAAATATACTACCCAATATGTTATAATAATATACACATTGTATTATAATAAGACACACACACATATATATATATATATATATTGTTTACCATCGTTTTATTTATTTAAAGACTAAATAATAAAAAAAAAACAAAAAAAAGAACAAATCTTTATAAAGTTCTATATATTTAATAAAATAAACGTTATAATTTGAAATTCATTTATTTCATCTTTTTTTTTTTTTTTTTTTTTAATGCACAGTTTTTAAAAAATTATAAGGCATGCCTTTTATAAAAATAAAAACAAATAAAACAGCGGAATATATTTATAAAATGAGGAATTAACAAAATGACACATTATTTATACATATATATATATATATATATATATATATATATATATATAATAAAATGATTATATAAAAAAATATACTCATTTTTTTATGTAAATTAAACAAAAAAAAAAAAAAAAAAATTTATAATAAACATTTAATCAAGGTATATAATATATACTTAAATATATTCAATTTATATAACAAATGTGTATGAAAAAAATGAAGATTTTATATAAACGTTTAGAAAATAAACAAATGATAATACAATAAAATCAGTCATTATCATTATTAGGTGGTATATGTATACAATTAATTATTAGAGCAAAGGATGTAAAGAAATAAAAAATTTTGGATGCTGTGCTTTTCTTTTTTAAATCTGAACGCATTTTATCTTGTTTATGTTTATAAATTAAATAATTGATTAACTTCATTTTATCATATTTGGATAGATATTTCAATTTTTTATTAAATATATTAATATCATTTTTCTTGTTTAAGATATTATCATTACTAAAATTATAATTTTCATAATTTGAATAATCTTTGTTATTATAACACAAATGTATATTTTCATTTGATTTAGATAATAATTTAATTTTTTGTCTTAATAAATGATTTTTATATTTCCATTTATACAATTTTCTACTATCCAAATAATATAATTTACTAAGGTTATAAAATTCACTTTTCTTTTTTCTTCTTTTTAGTAGTTGCGAAATTCTATAAAGCTTTTTATATTTTCGTTTCCTTCTTTCTTCTTTTTTTTTTAACAAATTATTATTACTATTATTATTAAAACTATTATGGTAAATATTATTATTGCTTGATAATTTTTTTTTTTTTTTTTTTCTACTTATATTTAAAATAAACTTAATTTTTTTTTTCTTTTTCCTTTCATCGTATTTATTCCTATATATATTAATAATTACATCATTAGGATGAGACAAAGAACTATCTTTCTTTTTCATATCATCAATATATTTAATATATTGGATATACTCATCATCAGGAATAATTTGAACATGTTGATTAAGTTCTTTATTGTTCTGAGTTTCAGTATGTCTATTTGTTTGTTTTTCTTTTTTATTTTTTTTACTAGTATCATTTTTCAATCCCTTATCACCATCATTATGATTATCATCATCGTTTATTTTTTTTGTTTTCTCCTTATAATTACTTTTCTTTTTCCTTTTCACCTTCATAACGTGAGAATCCATACTAGTATTATCACTAAGTGACGACTTATTATAAATGCATTCTTTTTTTAACTCATTTTCATAACCACCGTTACAACAACATTCATCCATACATTCACAAAAAAAATTTTTAGTAAAAATGTTTTTACAATATATATTATTCTGTTTATATTTTTTAAGTTCATTTTTATTTTCATCGTATAAAAATTTATTTAGATATTTTAATTTATGAATATTTTCAATATTTTCATAATAATGATCATCATCATTATGATGTTTTACTTCGTGATTTATATATTTCTCTTCATCATTATGATATTTTACTTCGTCATTATAATATTTCTTTTCATCATTATAATATTTCTTTTCATCATTATAATATTTCTTTTCATCATTATTATATTTTTCTTCATTATAATAATATATTTCTTCTTGATCATCTTTTATATCTTTTCCTTGTAACATTTCATCGTTTCTCATTTTATCCTTTTTATTTTTTTTTAATATTGCTTCTTCATTGATTTGTTCATCCCTTTCATTTGAATATTTGACAACATAATATGTCTCCTTTTTATTTTTTAAATTTTGAATAAAGGAAAACCCTTTTTTATTATAAAAAAATGAGTGTTTAATTTTATTATGTGCATGAATAATTTTATTAAAACATTTTATTTTATTATAACCATAAGTCATAATATTTTTGTTTTGATGAATATTACCAGATTGGTTAGTTTTTTCTACATTATGTTTTTTATATCCATTTTCATCATTATGATTAATATAATAATTATAACTAGGATTATTATCATAACTATTATATTCATTATTATGAATATTATTATTATGAATATGATCCCTCTTATTATTACCATCCTTATTATCATCACTATCATTATAAGTGTTATTATTTTTTTTAATTTTATTTTTATAATTTTCATTTTCTTCTTTCCAATTTTTTATAACAATAATATAATTATTATCTTTCATTCGTTTTTGATGAATACCCATAAGATCGTGAACCCTAAAATCACAGAGATCATGATTTATTTCGTTTTCCATTATATAACTTCCTATGCTTTCATTGTTCATATCTATAGATGGTTCATTTGTTTTTGTAGTAAAGGTAGAGTTATTACAATTATACATATGATCATTATAATAATTATCATGATACATATTATTATAAATATTATTCTTATCTTTATTATTATCATTGTTATGTATATAATATGATTTATTCTTGCTATGTATATTACAATAACTTTCCTCTTTACCTATATTTTCTTTTTCACCTATACTTTTACTTTTATCTTTACTTTTACTTCCACTTCTATTAATATTTTCATTCCTACTTAGATCCTTCATAAACATGGGTAATCCTAAATTTTCATTCAAATGAATAACCCTCTTTAAAGGTACCAGATTTGTTTCCTCAATATCACATATTACATTTTCACTATCACTATCTTTTCTTACCTTTGGTAATTTAATTTTTGAATAGCTAAAATTTTTATCTATTTTAAGATAATGAGTTGATTTTCCTATTGCTTTATTAGATGTATTATTATATTTTTCATTAATATCTTTTTTCTTTTTTTCATTAATATCTTTTTTTTTTTTTTTTTCGTTAAGATCTTTTTTTTTTTTATTAATTTTATTTTTATTTTTTTTCATATGATTAGATTTATTATGTTTAATTTTATTATCAAATAAATTTAGACGATAATCCTTTGACATAAAATCATGTGTATTAATTAATTTAATTGGTTTCTTAAAAGTTTTCTTTTTATAATTTATTTCATTACTAATATTATAAAATGAGTTATTATCATCCGTATCATTCCCTTCACATATAGAAACTCCCTTATCACTTAATAATAAAATATTATGATAAGAATTTTCATCAATAATTTGTAATTTAGGGTTCACAAAATTTATATAAGATGGTCTAGTTTTGGTAAATAATATTTCTTTAATATTATTTAATACTCCAATATTAAATGGATTATCATTTTGATAAAAAGTTTTTATTTGTTCGTATGTTGTTTGATTTGTTACAATAGTATATATATGATAACATAATAAACCTACAACAAACCATAATGTTAAAATAGTATATATAATTAATATTATACTATCAGAAGCAAATCTCCATATGTGTATAAAAATCTTTTCTGAATTATATCCTTCCTTTGATAACAAATTTACACACACAACTAATTTATAAATACTAGCACTTAATGTAATGCATATCAAAACATATAAATTAAAAACGAAATAAACAAAATATTTGTAATTTCGTGCACCAATACAATTCCCAACCCTACAAATAAAATATAAAAAATAAAAAATAAAATTAAATAAAAAATAAAATTAAATAAAAAATAAAATTAAATAAAAAAGGGTATAAACAGTAATATATATTATATATATATATATATATATTCATTTATATATTCATTTATATGTTTCCTTTAATTTTATTTTACTTACCATGGGCAATGGTGATCAAATTTTTCAACACAATTATCACAAATGGAACAATGAACAGTCCTTATACCTCTATATATATTACATGTATAACAATATTTTAACTTATAAAAATTCCCATTTATCAATAGCTCCTTTTGTCTGGGTGGCTGTGTTTCTCTATATTGTTCCACAATTACATCGTACAAATTCAACACAGATTTCTAAAAAAATATATAAAATTAATACAACATATATATATATATATATATATATATATTTATATATATATATATATATATTTATTTATTTATATTTACATATGACATATCAATATGTACAATTATTATACATGCACATATTTATACTCCCATTTCAACTTTAACTTACTTGTCTTGGTATTATACCAGGATCCATAAAACTTGTTCTCAAAAATGTGTATATAGTTAGGATAAAAAAAAATAAGTTGACAATAGAAACATAATATATTTCTTTTTCAAATAACCACTAAAATAAGAAAAAAAATAAAAATAATATATATATGAAAATTTTCATAACTTGTTATGATTATATCCTTTTAAATTTAAAAGGACACATTTATAAAAAGCATATAAATAAATAAATAAATATATATATATATATATATTTATATATATTTATTTTTACCGTTGATGTAAAGATATGAAAAATAGCTACAGGGATGAATATCATAAGAAAGGATGATACCACTGTTAAAAAGGCGGGTCTAAAAAATAAAAAAAAAAAATGATAAAACATTGTGACCATAACAAATATAAATAAATAAATAAATATATACATACATATATACATATATATATATATATATATATATATATATATTTATTTTATTAATAATCCTTACCCTGATATCAAGGACCCATTACAATGTATTTGATTTTCTCCATATATTTGTACATTATGAACCTTATCAAAATTTGTTCTTCCTTCTATCGTTTTCTTCCTTTTAAATATTTTCATTTCTTAATATTTCAATATCATTTTTCTTAAAAATACAAAATTACTTAAAAAAAAAAATAAAAAAAAAAGAAGGAAAAACAAAAAAAGTCTTCTATCTTTTCTTCTGCTCTTTTTGTAAAAAAGAAAAAGGATATAAAATACTGTTCTTCTTTAAAAGATTAAAAAACAATATATATCCTTATATATATTATAATAATAGTGTAGATCAATAGTAAAATATGAACAAGAGTTACTATATAGTTATTATTCCAAGAAAATATAATAAGAAGGATATTACAAAATTATTAATATATAATTATATTTATTTAATTAGAAAAAAAAAAAAAAAAAAAAAACAAAAAAAAATAAATAAAGTGAACAAAATAATTATCTGTAAAATTTTTCTTTTTAGAAAATAATAATAAATAAATATAAAGTATATAAATATATATATTTAAAAAGGTCTCATTTATTATGGATGACATATAATTGAAAATTATTAAAAATATATATGTAATACATATAAAATATAATATTATATTCCTATGTATATAAATAAATAAAATATATTT
>NC_031487.1:423577-433032 GCF_001602025.1 Plasmodium gaboni | reverse complement strand
TCAATATATAACTTTTATATATTACATATTATGTTCAAAATAAAAAATCAAGAGAAAAAAAATATTAATCAATCAATTTAAGAAAAAAGGTCTTCAAGGTTTTTCTTTTTTTGAGATTTCAATGAATTATAGTGTATTTCACTTTTTGTTGATAATCTACTTTTATTTGTTTGATATAAATCGCTTGTATAATTTTTACTTGTATTTAATGCCGTTGTATTTATTCTCATAATATTTGAGGTTTTACTATATGGGTGTTGTGTTATATGTGAAGATGAATTATCATCAAAGCGTATATGATTATATTCATTTTGAAAATTGATACTATTATTATTGTAATTACTATTATTGTAATTACTATTATTGTAATTAATATTATTATTATTATTGTTGTTGTTGTTGTCTCCATTATTAATATTGCAAAATAAATTATACTGATTATTTTTTTCATCATTCATATTATTTGTATAATTTGTATAACTTCTATTATTATTATTATTATTATATATGTTCAAATTATTTTCTACATTTTGTGAATTGAAATTTACATTTTCTATATTCATTTGTTCATATTCATTAAACACAACCTGATTATTTATATGTACTGAATTATTTCTTTTCATATGCACATTCATATTATTTATGTTATTATATATTGCAGTAGAAGAACAAACGTTATTGTGTCCTTCTTGATTATTCATATTTGTATTATATGAATAAATAGAAGAATTTATAAAATTTCGTTCTGCCCTTTCATTATTATTTTCATAACCAAAAGGACTATTATTATTATATGAATTGTTATATGTATTATTATATGTATTATTATATGTATTATCATATGTATTATCATATGTATTATCATATGTATTATCATATGTATTAACATTATTATATTTATTAATATTATTTTGTATATTCTTATTGTCATTATAATAATTATTCTCATTATAATTAAATTCAAGTGGTGTCGTTTTATTATGAATATCAGTTGATAATTTATCTTTACAATTTTTAAAAACATTATTTGAATATTCATAATTAACTTTATCTTTTTCTGCATCTTCATTATTATTTATATCATTTCTAATTAAGTTCATTTCACCTTTTTCAATATGTATATTTGTTGATACATTATTCATATTATTAAAAAGATTATTTTTATAATCGCTGTTATAATTATTATTAATATTATAAGAATTATCAATAATATCATTATTAAAGTAATTAACATTATTATTATTATTATTATTATTATTATTATCATCATTTTCACTTTTTGCCCATAATTCTGTATCATTACCAAAATTATCGCTTAAATTTTTCTTCTTTGTTTTTTTACTTGAAAATAAACTTTTCCATTTACTTTTTTTTTTGTCTTTTTCATTCTCATTATTTTCATCTACCCTAATGGGGGAACCATAATCCTCTTCATTATAATTTATTATATCACCATCATGTCTTTTGTTATCATCACATATTTTGTTATCATCACATATTTTGTTATCATCACATATTTTGTTATCATCACATATTTTGTTATCATCATATATTTTGTTATCATCATATATTTTATTATCATCATATATTTTATTATCATCACATATTTTGTTATCATCATATATTTTATTATCATCACATATTTTGTTATCATCACATATTTTATCCATATCTTCGCCATTTATAGATATGTTCATATTCAATTCATCAGTGTTTAATTCTTCATTTTCATTTATATTATTCTTTTTATGTATATCATAATTTGTTTCCTCATCGAACTTTTTTTTATCATCTACCACGTTATCCATCTTAAACATTTCTGTCACATTTTGTATTTTTTCATCTATAAATGGATTAATTAATTGATCATTATTATAAGTCGAATCTTTATTATAATCGTCATTAAAATTATTATCATTATTATGCACATTATCAATCACATTTTTTAAATCATTAGCAGATAGTTCATGTGCATATTCTTCTTCGTTTGTTTCTATAACTTGAAAAAATAATTTATGTTCTTTAATATTGTTGTTTGAATGTAATTCTTGCTTTTTTTTCCATTCTTCAAAATTTTCTGATCCGACAGATTCTATACTCTTGGAACGCCTTTTTTTTAAAATATTTAAATCTTCTAGATAATCATCCTCTTCATTGTTTAAAATATTATTTTCATTAATAGTAGAATTAATATTATATATTAAATCATCTATATTATTCATATCTTCATTAATTGTATTCAAAGAATTAATTATATTTATTGTTTCATTTATTGTTTCATTTTTAGTTTCTTCGGCTTTTTTTATATCCTTTTCTTTATTTCCTTGAGCAATTTTATCAAGCAAATTTAAGCATTCATTAATTTTATCATTAAATAATTCATCAGGCATGATTTTGTCTTCCTCTTTTCCATTTTCATCATTAGGAACATGTTCTTGTTCGTCATTCTCTTTCTGATGATTGTTATTATTTAAAAAGTGTTTAAAAGTATCTGTAAATTTATTTTTATAATCATTTATTATATCATTAATTTGTTCCTCTACTTCTTTTTGTACATTACTAAAAAGATTATCAATTGAAATTTTCATTTCCTTTTTTCCTTTTTCATACATACATGTATTTTCTGAAGTATCTTTATTTTTAATCAATTCTTTAGAGGATGAAAGTTTTACTTCACCTTCCATTTTTTTTTTTAATTCAGATAATTGTTCATTATATTTTTTTTCTAACTTATTTGTTATTTCTTGTGTCAATTCTAATTTTATTTCTTCCCTTATTTTGTTTATATAATTTTCATCTACTTTATTACTAGTTGGTAAAAAAGTATTATTAGATGCTCTATTCAAATGAACAGATGCTGTATATGTTTTTCTCCTATTATTATTAATATTATTATTATTGTTATTTTCTGAAGGGTCTATAAACGTTTGTGAATAATAATCATTGTTTGCTTCATTAGGAATATTTTTTTTATTACCAGAAAGTGGAGAAGATAATGATGATGATAATATATTATTATGATTATGACTCATGGATTTATTATTAATTTTAACATCATGTATATCATTATTATATTTAACCTTGGAATATTCATTTGATGTATCTAAATCTTGTTGATGATAATCCTTATGTTCATTTTGTTGACGTTGTTGTGAAAGGTCTCTAGAAAAAGAGACAGTTGAACGTTTCTGATTTAATAAATGATAATTATCTTTCATACATCTTATTTGTTTTTTTAGAATAATATTTTCATTATTTGCATGAGTATATTCATTTTTTAACTTAAGGAATTTTAAATTTAACATATCAATTTTTTTTTTATACAAATCTATGGAGTTATTATACTCTTCATTATTATTATTATTATTATTATTATTATTATGAGAATGAGAATGTTCATTTTTATCTCCATGTCTTTTCATATTATCAATCAATTTATACATGAGTTTATTTTTCCTTTCACTTTCATGTACGGAAGAAATACTACGTCGATCCTGATTCATTAAATGTTTTAATAATTCAATAGACTGTTCAACAATTTGTGAATTTGTTTGTGTTTTAAAACTATCATTAGATTCTGGAATGGATATTTTATCTAAAGTATTTTTTTTTTTATTATTTGAAGCATATAAAGCTGCATATGATAATTTATCATCATAATTTCTATATATATTAGAAGTTCTATTTATTTTAGATGAAAATATATTTATGGATTCTCTACGTGGAGATATCATTCTATGTGTTGACGTATGATTTCTTGTTATTTTTATATTATTTGAAAGTTTATTACTATTATATAAATATTCAGGATCATAAGCTTTATTAGAATAATATATTTCAGACCTCTTATCAATATCATTATGATTATTTATATTATTATCATCAATTATAAAATTTAAATTGTTATTATTATTAATATGCTGCTTATTCATAACATGGTGATCAATATCATTATCATTATTATTCACATTATTATTCATATGATTACTATTATTACGATTCATACTATTCATGTTATAATTATTATATCTCATACTTCCAACTTCCTCATTTATATAATTCTCATTATTATTACTTTTATTATCAACCTTTACTTTTGCTATTACTTCAGATTTCGTACTTCTTATATTATTTTTATTAGAGGATAAAAAATTCATCTTTTCCTTATTTTATTTTTACATAATATATTCAAAAAAAAATTATTAAAAACTCAAAGCGTACATAATTCTTTATATTTCCGATATATAAAAAGATAAATCTTAATAATAATATTTATCACAAAATTAAAATATCACAAATATGTATTATACATATATATATATATAATATATATGATTTTTTTTTTTTTTTTTTTTAATTAATTGTACAAAAAAAAAAAAAATTAAAATAAAATAAAAAAAAATAAAATAAAGGTTATAATTTATTAAAATATAAATATTATTTTATATAAAACAATTTATTATATAATATATATATATATATATATATATTATTATATATATATATATATTTTTTTTTTTTTTTTGCGGACGTAAATTATACTATTATATATATATAAATATATATATATATATATATATAATATTTTATAAACACAATATTTTTTTTACAATTTTAAAAAATAAAAATAAGAAAATGATTAGATGCTTATATACTGTGCACAGATAAATTTAAAATTAAATTAAATTTTTTTAAACTTGAATACATTTTAAAAATAAATTTGTAAATTATTAATAGAAGAAAATAAATATTATATATAATAATGTCCAAGTACTTTTTTTTATATAAGAAAAAAGAAATATGTTCTATATAAATAATCAAAAATATATATATATATATTTATATATAATATCATTTTAAAACCACCACTTTTTTTTTTTTTTTTTTTTTTTTTTTTCAATGTATAAAAACATTTTATATATATAACCTAAATTGATTTAGTAATATCAAAAAATTATAAATTAAAAAATAAAAATTAATAAAATAAAATATTACTAATATAAAATTATTAATATAGCAATGATTGTGAATCCATAAAATAATTTAAAATATGTCAAATAAAGAAGAAAAAAAGAAAAAATAATTATTACTTGTATATATAACACATGTTTTGCTAATAATATATATCATATTAGTATAATATATTGAATATAGGACTTTTATTATTATTATTATTATTTTATATTTATTCTGTTAAATTACAATGAATTTCTTTATATATATAACAAGTAATAGAATGGCAAATGTTATATTATATAAATATATAGGACCATGCTGAAATAAATAAATAAATATATATATATATATATATATATATATATTTAAAGGTTTTATAAAAGAAAGTTCTATATTTATTCTTATGATAAAATTAGGATTATGTAAAAAAAAAAAATTAGATATATTTTTAAAGGTCAGTTTTTCGATTTTTAATAATTTAATATGAAATTAATGCTATATGTTTCCTTCATTTTAATATGGGCACATAAAAAGAAAAAAGAAAAATGCATAATATTCCTAAGTATTAAGTATTGTCTGTTAATAGATATCTTCATTTTATGTTTGTTCATTGTATGTCTGTTCAATAACATTAAATGGTAATAATATATATATATATATATATTATCATTTTTCCAAAAAAATGAGAGAAATGTTATAAGTTCATATACTGTATTATTTGATTAAATTATTATCATGAAAAAATCACAAAGTGTAAGATAAAATATCATATTTTATAATAATAAATTAAAGGTGAATATTAAAGTATATAATATTTGTCTATACATATATATATATATATATATATATAATATATATTTCAGTAGTGTTTTTTTTTTTTTTTTTTTTTTTTTTTTTTTTTTTTTTTTTTTTTTTTTTTTTTTCTTTTTGTATCTGTAAAATAAAATAAAATAAAAACATTAATCCTAATTTCCTTTAAAATTATAAATAATAGTATATTTAAAGTAACATTTCTCCATTTTAAATAAATATATATTGTCTAGATAATTCTTAAAACGTATACGTATAATAAAGCAAACATTAATATTTATATATATATATATTTATTTATTTTTATTTTTTATGAGAATATATTATCATTTCCTTTCGCTCATCTAAAACAATGAGTTCTCATCATAGGTATGACAAAACAAATGGATATAGAGAAAATGATGAAAATATAATACACAATGAGAATAGAAAAAATATAAATCGTAGAAACGATAAAAGTTATTATAATAGAAATGAAAAAAGTGGTGAAAAATTAAAAAACAAAAAAAAACAAATCACATACGATAGTAAGACTAAAACGAAGATATCCAATGAAAATGAATATAAAGAAAGAGAGGAACAAACAATTGTTTTAAATAAAGAAAATAAATTAAAGAAAGATGAAAATGATAATAATATAGACAATATGAATAACAATAATATGGACAATATGAATGATAATAATATAGACTACATGAATGATAATGATATAAATAATATAAATGATCAGGAAGAAAAAAATAGAAAAGAAATTAAAGAAATAGCTAATCTTTGTTTAGAACAGAATTTAAGTGTAAATAGCGAAAATATCCTAATAGTACGAAAATTAAAAGAAAAAAGAAGACTAGAGGAACGAATAAATAAAAATGAAAATATAAAAAATTTACAAGAGAAGAGAAGAATTTTAGAAGAAATTGAATATCATGAATGGGCAGACAGAGAAAAACGAATAAAAGAATTACAAGAGAAGAAAATGAATTTATTAAAAAAGGTACTTGTAGATAGAGACAAAATAAAAGCAAATAAAATATTTTATGAAGTAGAAAAAATAGTACAGAATAGAGATAAAAAAAAAGATGAAATAAGAGAAAACTTTGAGAAAGAAAAAGCAAAAGATATGAGAATATTATTTCTTGAAACACGAAACAACCTAAAAACAATATATAATGAAAAACAAGATTTAATAGATCAAATGAATGATTATACATCTAATTTTAATTTACAACTAGAAAGAGAAGGAGTTATTCCTAACAAAATTAATAAAGATATAATAAACAAAATAGATAATAATTTGTATGATTTAAAAAAATTAAATGAAATAAAATCTACATTAGATGAAACATCATATAATAATAATATTAATAATAATAGATATACCTTTAAAGGAAAAATATCAGAAGAACGCTTAAAATATGATAATAAGAAAAATAAACAAATTATTGATACTTTTTATAGATATTTAAATAAAGAAGAAAAAAAATATTCATCTGATAAATATTCTACAATTGATAATAGAAAATTACAAAAAAAAAAAAAAACACAATCTATGAAAACTATATATCCAAATATTATGATTAAAAATAAAGAACAAGATAATTTTGAGAAAAATGTTTTATATTTACAAAATATATTAAGAGGTAAAGCTATAAAAATCTTAATGAATGATGGAAAAAATTCTTATAGTGATTTAATAGAAGAATTAAAAGCATATGAGAAAATAGATGAATATAGTGCACAAGAAAAAGAATTTTTTGAAAAAGAAAATTTCGAAGAAATGAAAATTGATTCTTATATTGAAAATGTTCAAGGTAAATATATATCCGAAATGTTAGATAATTTATCTAAAGAATTAGAAAAGTATGAAGAAGAAAGAAAAATTGCTGTCCTAGTGAAATATGCTGAAAGAGAAAGAAGATTGAAAGAATGTAAAGAAAAAGGAAAAAGACAAGCAGAATTTTTATTAAGAGAAAAAGAAGATTATTTATTTAATGAAATTATGGGGTTAAATAATAAAACTGTAGATTCATATTTAGAAGATATCTTAACCAAAACAATTAATGATGTATCCAAAGAAGAAGCTTTAATCAAAACTAAAATTAAAGCTGAACAATTAAATGATATATATAATTCATTAGATAATAAAAACGACGAAAATAATAAATTAATAATCAAAGATTTAGTAGGTAACTTTATCATTCCTTATGTGGATAAAAAAAGAGGTGCAGAATTTCAAGAAATGGACCAAAAAAAAAATAATTGTGTCTCCAGTTTTGCAACACAGAAAGTTTTCTCAAAAATTAACCAAGCATTCTAAATATATATATTAAATATGTGTATGTTTTTTTTTTTTTAGTGCTATTTATATTATATGTATATATATAAAAATAAAATAAAATAAAATAAAAGTATATATTTTTAGAAACAATTTTTTTATAGAAAAAATGAACACATATATATATATATATAATCCAACTAAAGTGAGATACACTTCAAATAATATAATGAATATATTTTATCTCTACACATTATTAAAAAAAAAGGAAGAGAATGATTATTACCAAAATATATATTTTTCATTATTGCTTTTTTTTTTTTTTTATTAATTTTGTATCATACATATTTTTTACGAATTAATATAATATATACTTATATATTTACAAAAAATATATATATATATATATAATATCCCAATTGATAATGTGGCACATATTTGATATTTTTATGTTGAGAAATATTTTATATAATGCATGTTCTCTTTTTAAAATAACATATAGATAAAAGTGTAATCTTTTTTTTTTTTTTTCATTATATGATTTATTCAGAACAAATATAACAAGAAAAAATACAATAAAACTTTTATTATATATATATATATTTATTCATTATATATATTTTTTAAAATAGAGATACCATAACAAAGACACTAATAAAATATTTAATTACACATTAGAACTTATCAAAAAATCATTTGCTCTTTTAATGGTCCACTTTAAGGAATTAATCATTTATTTAGAAATATGAATTATTTTATGGTGTCTTATATGAATTGAAAAAAAAAAAAAAAATATTAAATACAGTTCATCAATTTTATTTTTTTTACACAATTTTAAGTGCTAATTTTATATCATTTTATATATACCTTTTATTATACATATATATATATTATATATTTATAATTAGTAATAATAATATAGTAAATATTTTTGAAATTAATATATATTTAGTATTATCATATGTTCTCTTATATTTATATTAAGACCTCTTTAAAATTAAAAAATATTTTATTTTTTACTTTTTGTAATTTATATATGAATGATTCATAAAAAAAAGAAAAAAAAAAGATGGACTTTTATAGTTGTACATACTATCAAAATATCTTTTTCATTTTTGAGAAAAAATATTATTATATATATAATATATATATATATATAATAAAAAATAATATAATTATTAATAATTGGGGGTATAGTATAAAACGTGATTAATACATTTAATTGTAAAAGGATTAATAAAGAGAAACTTTTTTTTTTTTTGTCATTTGAAAAATGAGAAAAAATTATTCAAGTGTAAATTCACACACATATATATATATAATATATATTTATAATACATCTAATTGTAATATTTTTATAAAGTTTTCTTTTTTTTTTTTTTCACAAATTATATAAGATTAACTAGTAGAACTTATA
>NC_031487.1:421273-423277 GCF_001602025.1 Plasmodium gaboni | reverse complement strand
TAAATTAAAAATTCTATTAATAATAAAACGTAAAATTATACAAGTTGTCAAGTGGTAACGTATACATATATATTCATAACCTTTAAACGTTACAATTTTTTTTTTTTTTTTTTAATTCGCACACTGTCTTCATACAATTATAAGAATTTAAATAAAAAAAAATATATATATCAAATATATATATATATTATTTATATGAATAAAAATATAGTAAAATAAGTAATATTAATTTATATAATACTATTATATAATAATTAGTATATATTATGTTCATATTATATATATATATATTATATATATAATAATATAAATACATATATCAATAATAAATATACTTTACCATATATGAATAATAATATATTATATATTTATTTATATATAAATATATATATTAATATACATATTATATATATATAATATAATATATGTATTATACATAAAATTATTTATTTATTTTATTTTTTATTTTTCTTTATGTTTACCTTTTTTTTTTTTTACTTATATTTTTTATATTATTATATAAATTTTTTTTTTTTTTTTATTATTATTATTATTATTTAACCTTTTATTTTTTTTATTTTTATTTTATTTTACTTTATTTTTATTTATTCATTTTTTTTTTTTCTTTCTTTCTTTCTTTTTTTCTTTTTTTTTTTTTTTTTTTTTTTTTTTTTTAAAAAAAACAAAATAAAATAAATAAATAATTTTTTGTTTTAGAAAAATTATATATAAAAAGAATTTTTTTCAAATTTTCATTTTTTTTTTTTTTTTTTTTTTTCATTAAAATATTTATTATATATATCATTAATAAATACAATTATAATATAATATATATATATATATATATATATATTAATAAAAATAAATTTTTTTTTTTTTCTTTTTTTAATATTTAAATTGAATAAATAAAATAAAATAAAACTATATTTATTTTATTTATTTATTTAAAAAAAAAAAATATATATATAATATATATATTTTTATATATAAATCAAATCAAATTAAAACAAAATGTCAGGAAAAGGACCAGCTCAAAAATCCCAAGCAGCCAAAAAAACTGCTGGAAAAACCTTAGGACCAAGACATAAAAGAAAAAGAAGAACTGAATCTTTTTCACTTTACATTTTCAAAGTCTTAAAACAAGTACATCCAGAAACAGGAGTAACCAAAAAAAGTATGAATATTATGAACTCTTTTATTAATGATATATTTGACAGATTAGTTACTGAAGCCACAAGACTAATTCGTTATAATAAAAAAAGAACTTTATCATCACGTGAAATTCAAACAGCTGTAAGATTATTATTACCAGGAGAATTATCAAAACACGCCGTTTCAGAAGGAACAAAAGCTGTAACCAAATATACAACAAGTGCAGCTTAAATGCAAATTGTTATTTCTAAGGAACGTTAGGAATTATAAACCAACAATATATGCAATGTATTTATATAAACATGTATATAATATATATATATGTATATATATATATATATATATATATATTTTTTTTTTTTTTTATTCATTTTAATAGTTATGAATAAATTACAATATTATTAAAAAAAAAAAAAAAAAAAAAAAAAAAAAAAAAAAAAAAAAAAAAAAAAAAAAAAGAATAATTAAGAAATATACCTTGATGAAGTGTATATAATATATATATATATATATATATATATATATATACAAATAGTATACATTTTTTTTTTTTTTTATTCATTTTAATAGTTATGAATAAATTACAATATTATTAAAAAAAAAAAAAAAAAAAAAGAAAAAAAAATAAGTAAAATAAAATAATATAAAAAAAAAAAAAAAATTATTAAAAACATGATATATTTTGAATATACATCATGCCAATGTAAAATGTTTTTATAGATTGTGAAATGAAGTTAAAAACAATTGTTTTGAAAATAGAACAATATATATAATATCATATAAAAATGATATTACAATTTAACTATGTTTTTAAACACATGATGATGAACATACATATATATATATATATAT
>NC_031487.1:416279-420973 GCF_001602025.1 Plasmodium gaboni | reverse complement strand
ATATATATATATATATATGTATATGCATTTATGTTTTAGTATATAATACTTGATAACAATATATACATTTGTAAAAGGTTCAGATTGTTAAAAAATAAAATAATGATACACGTAACAAATATATATGTATATAATATGTATCCATAAAAGTTATGAGAAAACTTTCATATGTCTATTATTATATATATATATATATATATTATATTTTTTTTTTTTTTTTTTTTTTTTTTTTTAATTATCTAATATATGTATGTATATATTTATATGTGCACATAAATATTATATATATATATATAAGATAAATCGAAAAAGCAACTAAGCATTTAAAGATCATTCTTAAACCGTGTACTTAATATTTTTTATTTTTAACAAAAAAAAAATAAAATAAATAAGAAAAATTTATTTAAGAAATAAAGTAAAAAAAAAGAAAGAAAATTTTAATAAATCATAAAGGGAGAAGGTAAAATGAAAGTTTTTAATATAAAAAATTATATTCCTTTAAAATGGACAGGAAAAATATAAATATATATATATATATATTTATATATCCTATTATTATTCAATATTTATAAGGTTAATAGTATTTCATTATTAATTTTTCTTTTTTTTTGTTTTATATATAATGCACTACATTTATTACTACAAGGTGTAATTATTGTGTAAGCAAGCTGTATAAAATATAAATAAAAAATTATATATTTTTTTAATAAAAATGAATAATAAATAAATAAATAAATATATATATATATATAATATTTATTTTTCAAATAATATAATTTATTTGACAATCACGAATTTGTAGTTTATAAAATTTTTTTTATAACTTCATATTAATTTACATTCTTTTTGAGAAAAATTAAGAAAGAATAAAAACTAATATTATATATTAAAATAAATTTGTAATATATGAAAAAATTGTTTTAAAGTCACACGCCTATAAAGCACATGTTATTTAATTTTGTGGTATCATGAGATACATTTGAAATTTTATATGTGAATATATTTCCTTTTTTTACAAAATATAGGTACTATTATATTATATAAATATATATTAACAGATATGTTATTTTCATACAAAAAAAAGAAAAATATGGGAACCTTTTATATATTATACATATTTATAATAATACATATGACATATAATTGAATCATATGAGTACATAAAAATAATAATTTTGTATCTTGAAATATATATATAGAATTTAAAATATATGTATCACATTTAAAATATTTGTTCTACATATTTTTTTTTATATTATGGTAATTATTTTTTGAGGGGCAGGGGATTTTTTAAAAACGGATAAGAGAAAATAGAATACAATTTTTTGCAAATAGAAATATCCATAAAAAAAAATAATAATAAAATATTAATTTTAAAAAGAACAAATGTTTACGGTTTAAACATAGTATATATATATAATATATTTTAATGATTATAAATATTGTGATATATTTATATTATTTATTTTATTTTAATTTTTTTTTTTTTTTTTTTTAATATGTTTTATAAATACCATTTGGCATACATACAATATATATTCATGTACTTAAAGGTATTCTTAGGTTCCTTAAAATAAAAGTATATACAAATGTATATATATTCTTATTTTGAATATATGTGCACATATAAATATATATATTATCAATATAATAACATATTAATAAAAAAAATTATAAAGGTTCAATATTTTTGAATATAATATATTTACACATAATAAAAAATAAAACAATATGCATGCTTTCCTTGGTTAAATATATATATATATATATATATATATATATAAATATACTTGGTTTCCTTTTTTTTTTTTTATATGCATATTATATATATGGATTAAATTTTATTTTCATAATAAAGATCATCCAGATACAAAAATATGTACTTTTCATGTAATATTTATATATAATAAAACATTAAAAAATTATGTATATTTAATTATATACAATTTATAAAAGAAAACCTTAAAAAAATAATAAGCATACTAATAAATAATGTATATTATATATATATAATATATATATATATATATATATATATATATATATATATATGTATTGATGTAAATTTTTATTTAATTTTCGAAATTTCCCATATTTAAAAAATAAAATATATATGTATATATATATTATATTATACAAAGAAATGATAAAAAATAAATATATAATATAAATAAACATATAAATATATATATGTATTTACAAAATATATTCTTTCAAAAAAAAAAAAAAAACTCCTCATTTTTGTGTTCAATAGATATTTATATCTTTTTTTTTTAAAATAAAATAAAATAAGAATAAGTTTAAAATATTATTTATATGTTATTCTCTTATAATAAGAAAAAATATATCATAATGAAAATAAGAAAAAAAACATATTTAATTTTAAAGAAAAACAAAAAAATAAGAGTAAAAAACCAAAAAAAAAAATTTTTTAATTGGAAACCATTAATTTATAAAATATATTTTATAAATAAATCATACCACAAAATATAACCATTATTTATATTAATAACAGTTTGTATTATTTACATAAATTAATATATAAATATATATATAATATGTATATTTTATATATATACCCATTTATGAATTGAAAAAAGTATATTGATTAAAGATATAACATTCATATTTATACGTTTTTGTTGTATTATTATATTTGTATTTTGAAATATATATAATATATATAAAGTCCGGCTTTTTTAATGACAACCAGGTTATTTTATTATTATATGAAAGTATAAATTATGACATACATAATGTTATATAATAAGAAAAATATATTTATAGAAACCATACATTACACATATATATCTTTTGCATATATTATATAATTATTTCATTTTATAAATCCATTTTTGTTTATATAGAAATAATATTTTAAAGATTACATATATTTATATATTTTTTATGAAATATTCATATTAATATAATAATACATAATATAATAAATAATAATATATATATATTTACTTATTTGTAATATTTATTTTATTAATTACATTTATATCTTTATATAATATTTTTAATTTTTTATAAATTATAAAATACATGTATGTTTATATTAGTTTGTTCAAATATTATATTAAAAATATAAAAAAATAAAAAAAAATAAAATATTATTAATATTTGATTATTAATATTAATAATATTAAGTATAAATTTATATACATATATAATATATTATTATAATATATTAAGGTAAGAACATCATATGTGAAAAAAAAATAATAGTATATCTATTCAAGTGAAATAAAATATATATATATATATATATATATTTAGAGAAATAGTATAGTTAAAATGGAAGTTGTAAAAACAAAAAAAAAAAAAAAAAGAAAAGGAAAAAAAAAAAATTAATATATATTCATATAATTCAATTATAATTAAACCTTATTTATTTGAATGGAATTAATGATGTAAGAATAGGAGTTTCACATTAAATAGAAATTTTTTTTTTTTTTTTTTTTTTTCTGCTCTTGAAAAAAAAAAAACGAAGCCTATATAATTGATAAATTTCTTTAATTAATATGTTAGATTATATACATATATTGCTTTATCTATGTATTATGTACAGAAGTATATAGTTATAATATAATACCTATATTTATATTATATATTTATATTATATATATATATATATATATATATATATAGATTTATATGTATAAAAATAATGTACTAATATATACATATATATATATTTATATATACATATAAAATTGTAAGAAAGTTTGTTATTATAAAATAATATTATGATGTGATAAAATAATGAAAATAAAATTTCATTTTACCTTTTTGTTTCTTTATTTATTGTTTGTATAATATTATATTTTATATATTAATATTTATCTACATATAATTATATGTTCCTTTTATCTTTGTGTTTTTAATAGTTTTTAGAAAGATGATTAATAAGTTTATATTATACATATTTATATATAATATATAATACTTATATATTTATTTATACTTGTTATGTTTTATTTTATATGCATTTTATTATTTTTATATATGTTTTTTACATTTTATATAATATATATTAATTAGTTTCTTATATTTAAAGTAAATAAAATACATATATATAAATGTCATAATGTATCTATAAATTGAAAAAGGAGTTAAAAAAAAAAAAAAAAAGGAAGAGATAAATATATTGTAAAAATTTATACCATTTTGTAAATACCTAAACTAAAAAGTTCAATGTGAACCTTTTTCTTTTTTTTTTTTTTTAGCTACCTATATAAATAAATTATTGAATTGCATAAATATTTATTTATTTATATTTTAATTTTTTTTTTAATGTATTTTTTGAATTTCTATATTTTAAATATACAGTGGTGTATATTTATTTATATGTATGACAACATACAATATGTTATTTAACGTTTCATTTTTCTCATTTTGATGTTTGTTTAATAAGTATTTATGTATATATATTATATATTATATAAGTTTTATATAATCATTATTAAACACTTTAAAAATATAATAAATTATAAAATAACTAATTTACTATATATATGTATATATATATATATATTTTTTTTTTATAGTGTACCAATGTAGTTTTAAAACGTTTTGTCCTTTATTAATGAATTGATGCCTATATAATATTTTCTTTTTTTCATTTCTTATTTTATATTCTCTCCTTTTTTTTTTTTTTTAAAACTTTTTATTATTTTTATTTTCAATTT
>NC_031487.1:400291-416149 GCF_001602025.1 Plasmodium gaboni | reverse complement strand
TTTTTTTTTTTTTTTTTTTTTTTTTTTTTTTTTTTTTTTTTTTTTTTTTTTTTTTTTTTTTTTTTTTTTTTTTTTAAAAATCAAACCCATTTAAAAAAAAAAAAGAGAGGAAAAAAAAAAAAAAAAAAAAAAAAAAAAGGATGCTATAAATATGAATATATTGCAGAAGGATAAAAAAAAGGAAAAACATAGTAGAGAACATTACGTAGGAAAAGAGAGAAGAAAGAATAATTTTTTGTTTTATAATAATAGAAATAAAGAATATGAGACGAAAATTTTAAAGAATAGTACTAGGAAATATAAGAATCCTAAATTTATAAATACAACAAATTTGAATTATCACAAATATTATTATACATATTCTATAAATAATATGAGTGAAAAAAATAAGAATTGTAGGATGAAGAAAAATGATAAGGAAAAAGAGAATATAATATTAAATAAGAAAAGAGATATGCTTGAAAAATATAAGTTGAGTGTGAAAAAAAATAACAAAAATAAAAAATATAACATAAAAGACGGAAACATGAAAGAAATGTATTTAACATATGATGCTTCACATTCAGATATATCTGATGGTGTATCATTATATAATGAAAGTAATGATAATAAATTTTTTAAATTGAATATGGACACATCTATGGATAAAAATGATTTAATAATTGACGATGTAACAAAAAATGTTTTATTAAATAATATATCAGATGATGATGATAATAATAATAATAATAACATTAGTGATAATAATAATAACAATAATAATAATAATAATAATCATAATCATAATAATCATAATAATAATAATCATAATCAGAATGGTTTATATTTATCAAATTATGAAAATGAAAAGGATATAATGGAATATACTACAAGTGCGCAATATTATGATGAAACAAACAATATAAATAATAAAAATACAAACATTATTAACAATGTTGATAATACCAACAACCTTAACAACAAAAATAATAAAAATAAATATGACAATACTAGTAGTAATAACTTAGATTACTGCACAAATAAAAGTGATGTAATTATTGAAGATCCAGACATGAGTTGTGAAATGGAGACAATGGTTGAGAAAGATAATATATTAACAAATGATGCAGATGAAAATTATATAGAATTGAATAAAAATTTTAATAAAAACATTGCGTCCAATATTAATGATATAAATAATGTAAGTACAAAAAATCGAGTTGAATATTTAACTTATATACAATCAACTAGTATTGAAAAAGAGAATATGAATAATGATACATTGCATGGAGATAATAAAGAAATGTTATATGTACCAAAAAATAATATAAATGTTAATAACTTGATGAATAACTATCATAATACATATATGGATCATGCAAAAAATAATTATTTGAATTTGATAGAAAATAATACAATGAGTGAACATCAATTATTGTATGATGACGATTTTGTAAATGCAGACAAAATGGAAGGAAATTACACAAAGGAAATAAACAGCACAAATAATATAATGTGTGATAATAATAATAATAATAATAGTAATAGTGAATGCTCATCATTATTAAATGATAATAAGGATACTTTTTTTCATTCCAGTTATAAAATGAATAATATAACAGATGAAGTACAAGATAAGAGTATTTATAATAATAGTAATGGTATGTATGAAAGTGGATTACGGAATAATCTATCAAATGATATAAACCTTAATTATACAATTAATAGTAATTCTTCAAATGATGAAAATATATGTGATGTAAATAATAAATTATATAACTCAAATTATTTAACATCAAATGTGAATCGTTTGAATTATATGGAAAATAATTTATGTGATAATAAAATGTATGAACTAACTGATTATTATAATAATAATTTTGTAATTAATGAGAAAAATAAAAATAACATGAATTTGTATAACCATTCTTCAATGAATGTAAATAATTTAAATATCACTGAGGATTTTAAAAGCGATGAAGATCATAATGGTAATATGAAAATATATCACACCATAGATGATAATAATAATAATAATATTAATATTAATAGTAATGTTAGTGATGGTAATAATTGTCATGTGGGCCATAATATTCACAATATAAATAATGCTCATAATAATAATAATTGGTGTAGTAATAGTATAGCTAGTGATGAACCAAAAAGTAATAAAATCAATCAAATGATAACAAAAAATAATATTGACAAAGTAAAAATTATTTCAACCAATAACAGCTGTACAAATTATAATAATGATGTTAATACAGTTTGTCCAAATAGTAATAGTAATAATGATAAGAAGATGCCTTTTAAAAGTGATGATTATGATACTGAAATGGAAGAAATGCAAGTAAAAAAGAGAGAATTTAAAAATATGATTTTAAATAATAAATCTGAATTTACTACTATAAATGAAAACGATGAATTATATAAAACAGTTTTATATTTTGAAAAAAAAAATAAGAAAATTCTAAAAATGAGAAGATCATTAAAAAGAAAAAGAAAATCCCCTAAAAATGAAAATTTGGAAGATGATTCATGTCTTATGCAGGATGATAATGATATAAATGAAGATCAGAAGTATGAAAACAATTCTAATGATATATTAAACGATCAGGTTGGGAATTACTCAAATGATATTAACGATAAAAATATGATACATTTGAAAGTGGAGCAACAAGATGATACTGATAATAATAGTAATAGTAATAATAATAATAATAATTTGGGTGTTCATAAAAAATATACTGATAATGAAAAGAATGCATTATTATTATTATTAAACCAGAAAGATAATAGTAATGATAACAATTTGGTGAATAATTCTAATATTGAAAATAATTCAATGTTAATAATTCCAAAGAAAAAAAATATCTCATCAAATGTTAAGGGTGTGAAAAGAAATACAAAAACAAAGAATCAACAAAATGATACAAATGATATGTGTGTTAATAATGATGAAATGTGTGGTGATAATGGAAAAACGCAGAAAGGTGTAAACCGAAAGGTTGGTCCAGGAAGGAAAAAAAATGTAAATTTTAAGATGGAAGAAAATGCTGATACTAATGTTATTTATGAAAAAATAAATATAAATAATGATAATTGTAATAATAATAATAATAATAATAATGATAATAATAATAATGATAATAATAATAATGATAATTGTAGTAATAATACCATGAATGGGAGAAAAAAATTTAAAAAGTTAAAAAGTGTACAAGCTTTAAACAATAAATGTAATAATGACGTAGATTTATCATTTATAAATAAAATAAATAATAACAATCAAATAGATTATACTGTAACAGATTATAGTAGTGGGAACAGTGCGACATTAATTGATAAACAAAATTGTGAAACGGATTATTTAGAAAATGGTCAATATAATCATACTTCTAATATATCATTAAATGGATTAACATATAATGGAGTTATGGTAAAATGTGAATTATCTGATGGTAAAATGAATAATAATAATAATAATAGTATAAGTACTTTTAATTGTAATGTAAAAGAGGAGCCTGTTGAAACTATTCCCTGTGTATATGAAAACAAAAATAATAACAATAATAATATTAATAGCAACAATACTAATAGTTGTAACAATAATATTAATAGTAACCATAATAATAATAGTAACCATTTTACTTTTATGTCGAACCATGATAATGAACATAATGGATCAGGGGAAAAAAACAATAATCAAACAACCGATAATAACGGAGAATCAAATAACATTAAGGGAAAAGAGAAAGGTGGTAGAAGAAACTTAAGAGGTCGAAAAGGAAAAAATAAAAAAGATGATGACTATTTTTATGAAGAAGAGATACATGATGAAAATGTAACAAAGAAGAGAAATAAAATTAAAAATAAAAATACTACAAAAAGTAATAAAAAAAATGATGATAATAATATTAATTCGCATGTGGAAATAATGAATACACAAAATTTTCAAGACAATAATGCTAGCAATATAACTCCTAATGATAATATAAATAAATTAAATACAAATTATAAATTTTCGAATAATATACAAGTGAAAAATGAAAATATAAATAATAACATATTATATAATGATATATCAACAATATGTAATAATAATAATAATAATATAAATGTAATAAATGGTAATTCAGAAAATTCTATTAGCAATGAAAATCTTGATAATCATAATACAAATAAAAATATATCAAATGATAAAGATAATTTATCAAATATTAAATGTGATTTATCATTAAATACCAAAACTGAACAAAATGATGAAGAAAAACCAAAAAGGAAAACAAAGAAAAATTCGACGAAGGCTAATAGTAGTAAAGTTCCTAAGAGTAAAACTGAAAATACTGGGGAAAAAAAAGTTAGAATAAAAATTTGTTTAGAAGATTTTTTTAATAAAAATAAGGAGATATATAATGCGATTGATATTTTTTCAAGTATTAATGATATTAATTTGCCATCAATAGAAGATGAAAATTCAATTAATTTATTATTGGGAAATTCGAAGGAAAATGAAACAAAAAGTAATAATATACAAAATTTAAATGAAGTAAAAAATGATGTACAAAATAGAAACGAAACTGTTATTGAAACTTTGTCTGATAATACAAAAATTATGAAGAAAAATAATACGATATGTTCTAATTGTCTTTATGCTTATAAAATTCAAATATGTAAGAGGGTTGAAATGTTTAATTTTTTTGAAGCAAAAAATGATGGATTAAGTGCAGAAGCTGTAAAAGAAGGTATAAGTAATAGTAATAATAATATTAATAATATAGATAATATGAATAATAATGAAACGAGTTATAATAAATGTAACAATATATTGGAACATGATAATATGCAAGGACAATTTTATCAGAATAATAATTATTTTAATATAAATTTTTGTGAAAATATTAGAAATAATAAATATATTGATATACAATTATATAAAGATTTAGTAAAAGAAAATAAATCCGTAGAAAATTATTTTAAATTAACGTTTTATTGTTTATGTGGTTATTTACAATATATTAAAGATGATTCTGATTGGAAACAAATTATAAATTGTTATTATGATGAAAAAGATGAATTAAAACCAAAGGCACCTCATATATTTTGTATAAAATGTAAAGAAGTATTAGTTACGAATAGATTTCTTGATAAAGATAAAACAAAAATTATTATGATTTGTGAATGTGGTAGTCGAAATTATGATCGAATTAATTCTTATTGGATAAGAAGAGGAAATATTAAACAACGAAAAGCACCACAAATATTATGTGAAGAATGTAATTCAAAGATGTGGGTACATACATGGTTAGATGATATAGGATCTAAAGTGAAATTATTATGTAAATGTGGTTTTAAAAACTTTTTAAAAAAAAATAATAATTGGGTCAGAAGTCCAAGGTGGAAAAAACCGGTACCATTAATAATCTGTAATTCTTGCCAACAGAAAATGTATATGAGTCAATGGCTAAATAATGATGGAACAAAAGTAAAAATGAAATGTGAATGTGGATGGAAAACTTTAATTAAAGAAGGAAATACATGGGTTAGAAGTGAATGGTCAAAAAAATTATTATGTTTAAGATTAGTAAAAAACCCAGAATTGTTACAAAAAAAATATAATATTCATTCAAGAAGGAAAGGTAAATTAAATTCAAATGAATTATATGAGGACGATGATGATGATGAAGAAAGGGATGGAGAGCAAGAAGAAGGTCAAGATCAAGATATACAACAAATTGAAACAAATGATATTTATAAGGATAATATGATTCAAAATATACAACAACAGAATAATGAGTCTTATTCATTTATTAATAGTTCCATAAATAATGAAAAATTTATTGACGAATTAAATAATAATAATAATAATATTAATAGTGATAATTATATTAATCAGTCATTAATATCAAATAACCATGCAGATAATGTAGTAAAATCAGTTAAAAGGACTACTAATAAAACAAGAAAGAATAGTAAATCCTTAAAAAATAAAGAAGAAAATGAAAAAGGGGAAGATATGAAAAATAATAATATATCTTCAATAGATATGAAGGAACAAATAACAGAGCCCATCTTGACTAACGTTGATGAGAAATTAAATAAAAGGAAGAAAAGAACGACTAAAATGAAAAATATAGAAATTAATACGAATAATATGAATAATTTACATATAAATTGTGAAAATAATCAGTATAATGATGCAGACTCCAATAAAGCATATTTAATGCCTAATAATGTGACGCAATCAAATGAATTAATTTTGAACCAATATAATATGATGAATAATTTGAAAGAAAATAATAAGATAATAGAAAAGAATGTCCCTGAAATTGTTCAAATTAGAAAAGATAAAAGGAGAAAACAAACTAAGAAGGTAGAGAAGGTAATAAATGATAATAATAATAATAATAATAATAGTAATAATAATAGTAATAATAATAGTAATAATAGTAATAATAATAGTAATAATAATAGTAATAATAATAGTAATAATAATAGTAATAATAGTAATAATGTTATGGTTGGGGTTAAAACGAATGATGATGAAAATGTACCATGCAGTAATACCAACTCCATTAATAAGAAAGGCAGAAAAGTTACGTTTAACAAAAAGAATGAGAAAAAGAAAAAGAATGAAAAATTAAACGAAGAAGTTAAAAATTCAGAAAATTGTGGAACTTTAATAACTGATATTAATATAACAGATAGTCAATTATATAAATCAGGTAAAACAGAAGAGAAAATTTTGTTAAATGGAAATGGTATATTATTATTAGATAATATAAATAATAACGTTAATGAAAGTCCTGAAAAAGTAACAAATATATCAATCAATATGAATCCTTCATATGATTTTTATAACAATGAAGACGGTACTACGGTAATACCTGAACAGAATGAAACTAATAATGAAAATTATAATAAAATATATTATCAAAATTCATATTATATTGTTTCAAATTATTATGATTGTTATGGAAAGAATTATTATAATCATGGAGATATTTCCACTTATAATGAAAATGATATTATTAATAATACTGATAATATAGAATGTACAGTAATTACTACTACTACAAATAATAATAATACAATTATTGGTGATAACATTAAAAATATTGATAACAATAGTGAAAATATTATTAACAATAGTGATAATATTAATAATGATAATAATAATGTCGAGGGTGGAACGAATGCAAACCTTTATGAAAACTATATACCAAATAATAATTTCGAAATAATTAATAACAATTATGTTATGTCTTATGATATGAATATTACAGATGAATATTTAGATGAAAATAAAAAATTTTCCGATAAACATGAAATATTGATACCTTTAGAAGGTTATGATAAAAAGAAATATATAATTGAGAATATTAAGAAATTTAATTATAATATTAGTGAAGTGGAATTGAATTCAATATTGGAAAATTTAGATGACAATGAATTAATTGATACATTTATTGCGAATGTAATAGAAAAAGATGAAATAGAAAAAAGTAAGTTGGATGATAATGATGCGACTGCAAATTATTCAAATGAATTGTATCCAAATAAAATATATGTAGATAGTATGTATACGTATGATAATTATCCAGGTGATATATATGGAAATGAAATATATTCTAATGAGGTGTATAAAAATGTTGTATATGAGAATGAATATTATCATAATATCCTTGAGAAAAATGGAATTAGTAATTTGGATATCGATATTAATATGGACATGAACATTGATATGGATATGGATATGGATATTGATATTAATATGGATATGAATAGTGTAAATATGAATAATGTAAATATGAATAATATAAATATGAATAATGTAAATATGAATAATGTTGATATAAATAATGTTGATATAAATAATGTTGATATAAATAATGTTGAAAATATTAGTAATAATATGAATATTCAAATTAGTGTTAATAATGTGGATAATAAAAATGCTGATATTAATTTAAATCATATGGAAAAAAACATAATCGAAAAGGATATAAATAATAATATTAGTAGTAGTGAACATATGAATAAAAATTATGATATGATGGAAAATATGAATGCTGTTGAAAATATTTCATTAAATAAAACATTAAGAGATAATAATTTTATGAATTCAAATATACATAATTTTAATATAAAAAATAATACAAATAATAGTAATCCTTTTAATATTTCAAAGGATATAAATATTTTGGAAAAACATAATTTAGAAATGAATAATAATATTATGAAAGAAAGTGGTAATATAAAAAATATGACAAATAATGTAATATTGAATTGTAATAAAAATATAATTGATAAAAATATTATTAGTAATACATTTGATAAGGTAACAAATGAAAACATTCCAACGATGCAAAAGAATTATTATGAAAATGAAAAAAATAATATGATAAATAATACTATTAGTAATGTAAAGAATAATATTAATGATGATAGTAAAAATAAGAACATGCAAAATTATGGACCCCAGATTGATAACAGTTCCTCTTTAATTAATTCTGCCTATTTTTCAAACCAGCATGAAAATGTTATTACTCATATATACGTAGATAAATCAGTTATGCAAAAGGATAACTTTAACAACATGGGGAATAATAAATTTGGTACCATAAACAAAATGAATAATATAATACACGACAAACAAGTATATAATAATAATAATAATAATAATAATAGTAATGATAATATTAAAAAGAGTATTGATAATAATAGCACTAATAATATTGTTGTTGATGAATATGATGAGAAAAATTATAAAGATTTATCATTCGTTACAAACAGTAATGAACATCATGATAGTTCAGGTATTCCAAATAATTTTTGTAATAATTTTAGTATGTATGCAAATATGATGAATATACAAAATGTTAATGATGGTACATTAAAAGGTCATATATCTAGTACTTATAAAACCAACTTAGATCATATTGATCCTAACAAAAATGAAATGAATGTATATAACCAAGAAAATGAATATGAGGTAATTAATGAATATGATGAAATGAATGAATATAATGAAATGAATGATTATAACGAATTAAATGAATTACATGAAATTTTTGTTCGTTATAGTTTCAATTCTGATAGTGAAGAAAAACCATGTTTACATGAACGTACATGTAAAATTAATGAATTTATTACTGTATGTACAATATGTCATGATTATATAAATGAAAATATAGAATGTAAACTTGTTTCATGTAATAATATCGAAAGTGAAGAAAATTTAGGTCATAAGTTAAATGAGGAAGATGAAGAACTATTAGTACATAATAATAATATAAATAATTATGAACAAATATTAGTTGAAAAGGGAAAAATAGAAAATATTCATTTTGATGAAAATATTTATGATGCTATTCCAATCGAAAATCTTAAAAACATTCGTGATGATAGTAATCCAAAAAATAATAATATTGTTAATAATAACAACATAAATAATAATACTGATAACAATGATAATAATAATAATAATAATAATAATGGTGGCCTTGGTTGTTTGGGCGCAAATAATATTTCTGTTTTAGAAGGAAATGAAGGAGATATGAATTATATATATAATTCATATGAGGAATTTTATATTAACAATAATACTATGGATGATATGAAAAATAATAATAACTATATGAATAATAATATCTTTTTTCAAGAACATAATAATTATTCAACAACTGCTGATAATTTTGTTTCTAACCAAACTCCTCTTATGAAACATCAGAAGTTTTATTATCCTGACAATAATAATAATAATAATAATTATATTAGTGATTCTGTAAATTATGTAAATGGACAATCTTTCTTAAACAATGATGAATTATTTAAAAATGATTCTTTATATAGTGATAATAATTCTCCTTTAATTAGTAACAATAATAATAACAATAGTAGTGATAATAGTAATAATAATAGTAATAGCAGTAATAACAGTATTAGTAGTAATGCTAATCCAACGAATAATGACTGTAATGATAACTATCAGGAAGATTATGATAACTTTATTAAATCAGAATGTAATAATAATTCCTGTTATAATATGGTACAAATTTGATGGCATAAAAATGATAAATTATTGAAACACAAATCTGATACATTGAAACATCTTTGAATCATCACACATATATATATATATATATATATGTATGTATGTATGTATTTATTTATTTATCTATTTAATCAATTTGTTTGTCAAATTATAATTTTATAATTAAAAAAAAAAAAAAAAAAAAAAATATTTTTCTTATTTATATCTAGTAATAATATTTATATATATATTATATGCATATTTTTTTACATTTATCTTTCTTATTTTATTTATTTATATATATTTTTTTTTTTTTTTTAAATCATTTTGTATGTATAAAACTCCCTTTAAATATATATGTATAATAAAATATGTTAATTATAAATTATATGTTAATATGAAAATATTATCTTTTTAAATATTTATAAAAGATAAATTCGATAAACAATATTTGAATGATCTTCTATTTGTATATATATATATTGAATATCCTTTATAGAAAGTTAAAATAAAATAATAGTATACATTTTTTATATTTAAAAAATTATAGTAACATATTTTTTGTCCTTCTACAATTAAAGCACAATCAAATATTATTCTTGAAATTTTAAAGGCTTCTATTTTTCTTTTATTTTTGTAAAGAATTGAATTATAATTTTTTTATAAAATAGGAATTAAAAAATAGTATATTTAAACATATATTTTATTATATTGTTATTTTATTTTATATGTTTATCATCTTTAATCAAGTGCACTGAAAATTTTTTTTTAATCTTTAGATTTGTCTTTTATTTATATTATTATGTATATATATATATATATATATATATATTTTTTTTTTTTCTCTTATGAGAAGTTACTTCTCATGACGTTATGTATATTTAATATTGTACCTTTTTGTTTTTAGATAAATTCTATGGGGTTTAAATTGTTTTATGTTTAAAATTCGATATAATGAAATGCCCATATTAATATATGATTATATATTTTTTATATTATTTATAAAATTTTGAATGATTACAATATATTCCAACTTTATTAGTTTTTTTTTATTTTTTTAAAAATTTCTGCAACTATGTAATTTAATATTACAATAACAGTATAATATTATATATATATATGTACACACATTAACACATTTATTATAATATATATTTTTTTTTGAATATATTTCATAATTTGTATATTTTTTATATTAATAATAGTTATATGAATGGAAATTGCAATATGTATAAACAAGAAAAAAAAATAATATATAATATAATAAGAAATAAATAAAATATAATCACATAAAAGGAGCATTAAAAAAAAATTTGCGGCAAAAAAAAAAAAAAAAAAAAAAAAAGTACATATATATATAAATACATAAATATATATATATATTATTGAGGCATTATATTAATTATTTTATCTGGTAAATCCTCATTTCGTTTGCATTATAATCATTTGATATAGTATTTATAAGAGAAGAAAAACATACCAATAACATTATCATATTTATATGCACATATATTTGATCAGACTTTATAATATATATGTAAAGGTGTCTTTATACAATGGAAGATGAGGAGAATAATATAAAAGGGTGTTCTAATATGAATGGTTCAAATGACAAGGTGGAAAATAATGAAAGACAAAATGAAGGAGAAAAGAACAATATGAATGAATTAAAAGGAGAGAACAATGTTATAAATGAAGAAAAAATGAAAGAGATAAGTGATAAATATATTAAATATTTAGAATGTATAAAAAACAACTGGTCGTCATCTCAGGCATCAAAACTTTTAAATAAAAATTTAATAAAGTATATATCACAAAGATTTTTATATATGTCTAGTTCATTAAAAGTAAGAGTGTTAACAAGTTTTTTTTATATACCTGATAAATTAAGAAAAGAAAGTGAACCATATTTATTATTAATTTCTTCAAGTGCAGAAATTGATGGTAATGGATGGGTAAAGAAATTTAGCAGAATTTTAAAGCCGTATATTAAAACAGGTGTTATCGATATAAAAGAAATTGATAGTCAAACAATGCATCGTATATTAAATTATATCGATCAAGAAAACGAGAAAAAAAAAAAACATAAAAAGTCTTATTTTCATAATAAAAAAGAATTAGAATATATACATATGTGTGATCCAATAAATGAATTAAAAAATTTAGAAAATAAAAATATAATACATTTGGATGAATATAAAATGTTTACTCCTTCCAAAAACTTCGATGGGCTCTTTTCATCGGTAAATAAAATTATACATAAATATAAATATATGTACATATATATATGTATATATTTTCACCTCTGTGCCATTTTTTTTTCATTATATTTTTCAACGTAATTTAATTTTTAATGTAGATATATATATGATAGATTTAAAAATACATGAAACATATTTTATCATTATTATTATTATATATATATATATATATATATATATATATATATTTTGTTTTTATTTTTTTCAGATAATTAAAAAGGGAATAAATGAATTTAAAAGCTGAATAGGAAAGTTATTATAAATAAAATATTGTTGTTGTTAGTTATACATATATGTATACATAAATATATATGTATATATATATATATATATATAATCATAAATCCAATTTATTTATTTTTTTAAACATATATATATTTTTAAAAAAAATTCTTCTTTTTAATTTTGGATTATATATTTGTATATCTTATTTGTTTCTAATATATGAAATATATTTTATACAATTATATTTTTTTTTTAAATATATATTTATTTTTTTTGTTAATATAAAATATATTATATATATATTATATATATATAATGTATATGTATAATATGTATATAATTTATTGTATATAAAATATATTTTATGTATTCTTTTTAACATATTTTATAAAAAAAATGATCATTTTTTTAAAACCTTTAATGAATATAATATGTTTCTTTTTTTTAATATTAAAAAATATAAATTTTTAAAATATTCAAAATAAATTTTTTAAAAAATAAGGAACAAATTTTAAGTATATTAAATTATATGCTTAATACGCACACGGGGAAAAAAAAAAAAAAAAATTATATATATATATATATATATATATATTATATTTAATACATAATAAAGCCTTATATTTATACTTATAAAGTTTTATATATATTTTTTCTTTTTTTATCAAGTTCCCCTTTTTTTTTTTTTTTTTTTTTTTTTTTTTTTCACTTTTCCGAAAATAAATATATGTATATTATAAATATATAAACTTAATTTAAACCGATTGAATATTAAATAAATATTATTGTGAAAACAGATACTTTTAATTATGCCGTTTTTAATAAAATAAGTTATTTGTTTTTTTTTTTTTTTTCTTCTTATAATATTTCTTTTATTTGTTTAATTTTATAAAAATGTTAAAAAAGTTTTTTGTTTTTATAACCTTCCTTGTTTTCATCATAAATTATATCCATTGTGATATAATAATAGTAGAGTAAGAATAATTAGAAAGAAAAATGTATATAGTTTTTTTTTTGGTTTTGTTTTGTTCTTTTGTATATATTTTAATATATTTATGTATGTTTTGAATAATGTAAAAGTATTTTTATAATAATAATATATAAATATATATATAAGTATTTTATATGTTGATCTATGAAAGGTTTAATAAGATGTATATATGTATATGTTTATATGTATATATGTATATGTTTATATGTATATATGTATATGTTTATATGTATATATGTATATGTTTATATGTTTTTATGTATATATTTATATGTTTATATGTATATATGTATATGTTTATATGTTTATATTTTTTTGTATATTTATATATTTGCTTTTCATATTTTAATTTCTCCCCTTTTTATAATAGTTCCAATAAAGATATCCAAGGATTTGATCCAAATTCAGTTTTAAACTTGTCTGAGGTAATTACAATTAAAAATATATATTTGTCCATATATAATGATATGAACATATAAAATATATTATGTGTATATATGTATATGCTTTTATATTTTAATAATATTTGTGATACTATATATTTATTATTTTATTATTTTTTTTCTTCAGAATGTATTTAACATATTTTTAGATACCAAAGTAAAGAAGAACGATTAAACGGAAATACCATATGACTTTTTTTTTTTTTTTTTTTTTTTTTAAATATATTCCAAATTTTATTTTTATTTATAGACGAACAACAGTGATATTAAAACAGTCTATTCAAGTATTTTTAGTGTAATTTATAAAATATGGAAAAATAATAAATATGTACAAAATGTATAAGTTTATAATTTTTATTTTATTTTATTTTATTTTGTTATGGATTTGCAGAATTCCAAGGTGACAATAGATGGAACCTGTTCATCTATGAAAGAATTAATTAAAGGAAGAAGCCTAAAGTATTTAGGTATAATATATATATATATATATATGTGTATATATGTATATATTTATTTTAATTAATAAGGATGGTGTAGTAAAATTATTTAACACATTTTATTCATATGATTAAATTAAATTTTTTTTTTTTTTTTTTTACCATTTAGATGAATTGGGTACTGAGGAATATATAAATTCAGATGATGTAAGTTTATCAAAAATAAAATATAATAAAATGGATATAAAAATAAAAATATTTTTATGTTTGTTGAAAGAAGAATAATATATATATATATGATGAAGAAATTTTTATAAGAGTTACATAGAATATTAAGAAACATTACTAATATTGTATATATATATTCAATATCATATTAGAAATAAATTGTTTATATAATGATAAGAAAAAAAGAATACTTTCCCAAAATGTTACCAACTATTTATTATATATATATTATTTATTTTTATTTTTTTTTTTAGGTCTTTAATTTTTCCATTTTTGTATATACTGTTAATGGACAACCAGGTTAAAAGAAAAATTATAAATAATTGCAGATATGTTAAATAAGATATTGTTATATATAATACATATTTTATTATATATATATATATATATATATATATGTATTTTTTTATAGATATTATACAACAAGTTTATAAGAAACATCCAAATTATATTAGCTATATAATAACGTGCAAGGAAAGTGAACTTTTTGACAATATTGACGACGCCAAAGATAATAAAAATGTTTTCCATACCAATCCAGTAAGTTAAATATATAAATTTATAAATTATATGAATTCATATATATATATATATATATATACATTTATATTTATATTTATATCTTTTTAGAATATTTTATCCCAGTTAATGATTGTCTTTTTAATATTTTTTTTCCTCTTTATTGGATTTTACTTTTTAATAAATATAAGCACACCAAAAATATATGAGGAAAAACAATTAATAATAAATAAAGAACATTAAAATGTAAAAGTATAATATATAATATATATATTTTGTGATAATATTTATATCACATAGTATTTCATAACAAAAGGATCTTTTTTAAAATTTCTAGACCTATTTTATTGTTAATATTTATATTTTGAATTAATTGTTATCAAGTCTTTTTTTTTTTTTTTTCTCATTTTAAAAAGGTTTTTATTTGTAATAAAATAAAATGATTGATGTAATCGTAAAAATATATATATATATATTAATATATTAATATAAATATGTTTATGAATTTATATATTTTTACATTAACTATGTTTATATATATATATTTATCTATTTAATTTTTTTCATTTCTTTCTTTTTTTTTTTTTTTTTTTTTTTTTTTTTTTTTAATTTTTTAAAAAATAATTTTAAATTTTTTTTAAAATAATAAAAAAAAAAAAAATTTATTTAATTTTCAAAATTAAAAAAAAATTTTTAAAAAAATAAAAGATTATTTAAATTAAATAAAATTTATAAAAAA
>NC_031487.1:388997-399991 GCF_001602025.1 Plasmodium gaboni | reverse complement strand
TTTTTTTTTTTTTTAATATATAAAGTTTTTTATATTTGTAAAAAAATATATATATATATAAATATAAAAATATTAAAATAAAAATTTTTTTAATATTTTTTATTTTTTTATATATTATTTTTTTATTTTTATATATTTTTTTTTTTATATTTTTTTTTTTTTTTTTTTTTTTAATTTTTTTTTTTTTTTTTTTTTTTTTTTTTTTTTTTTTTTTTGTCTATTCTAATTCATTAAAAAAAAATTATAAATATATTCGAAAATAATAAAAAAAGAAAAAATTTATATAATTTTCAAAATTAAAAACAAATTGTTAAATAATGAGAAGATTATTGAAATGAAGCAAAATGTAGATACAAAAAAAAAAAATAATAAAAATAATTAATTAATTAATTAAGAATTAATGAGACATAAAAATTATTAACTTAGAAATAAATTTTGTTTTAAAAAACATTTGTACGATAAATATTATTATCTACATATTTTTTTAATTTTTGAGACTCTACAAATTTTTGTATAGGTGTTTTCCAAGTATAAGGTGTAAAATCTGGTACAACTTCTTCTGGTATTTTGGATATATTGGATCTGAAATTTTTTCTACATACCATGGTTCTTTTTTTTTGTATTTTTTGAATTTTATATTTATATTCTTTTAGAATATTTTTAAACCAATAATCTGGCCAATGGCTCGTATAATAATGAGGTGCAAAATGACAAACATATTTCTTTCCCGTCATTTTACATAAGGTTTTAATAGATACGATTTTATTTAAACATCTTTTTAATGCTTTAATTCTGCTCATCCATTTATTGGATCCACTAAAAGATATTTTGACATTATCTAATCCTAGAATATATGCTAAAGGTAAATATTTTCTATTGATTTTTAAACCTTTTCCTAATGGTCTTGGTATAATTTTCACATGTGAAGAATATTCTTGTCCACTTACAGGAAAATTCAGTATACAATTTTTATAATTGAAATCGATAAAATCTAAATTACTAATAGAATTTAGTAGAGCACTATTTCGTGCTTCTTTTATATTTTTTCCAAATCCTACACCATATCCATAAACACCTTTCCCATTTCCTATAATGATAACAATTCGTATGTAGTAAACCCGTCCATCTGTAAAAAGAATAATTTTTTTTTTGATGTATAATAATATGTTATATGAAATAAAAGATAAATGAAAGAAAATATATATGAAAAAATAAATAAATAAATAAATATATATATATATATATATTTAATATTTATTTTATTTTATATTTTTACCTTTGGTCATGCTCATCATACGCTTTACCTCCAATATGGATGATCGCATTTCGTTCAGTTTTAGCATAGGGTCAATGGTATCCTTTTCCCTTATATATTTATTAGTATTTTGATCATATATAGTATTTGGTATTTGCTTATATTTGTAATTATATGTATTTGTACTTTCATTATATGTATATGTAATTACAGATCTATTCATATGATAATTTTTTTCCTTTTGTAAAAAAAGATCTATATCCATATCATTATATGTATTACTACTTTTATTATTATTTATTATAGTTACTGAAGAATTATTGTTATAAATAATATTTTTTAATTGTTCATCTGATATATGTTTATTTTGTTGTATTGTATTAATTTTATCTTCAATTGAATTTTTTGGTTGTTCATGAAATAAATAAAATGGTGAAAATTCTTCATAAAAATAGAAATCAGTTATATTTCTACTAGCACATTTTAACATTAAATAAGAAACATATTTATCATTATCTGTTATTTCAATCAAATTGTTATTATTATTATTATTTCTTAATAAATATTTTTCAAAATCATTTATATCCATTTGTAGCCAATTGTCTAAACCTATTTTTTTTAGATTTATAAACATCATATTTATTTGTTCTTCTAAATCTTTATTTATATTTTTTTTTCCTAAAAAAAATTGAATAATAGATTTAAAATATAAGGTTAATTTATTTGTTGAAAATTCTATTTTCATATCTTCCATTATATTATCATTATTTATTTGTAAATTATCATATTTAAAATCATTACCAATATTATAATATTTTTCTTTATATAATGTTTTATTTTTATACTTTTGATTATATAACACTCGTTCTATATGACCTTTTAACCATTCTTCTACATATTTAGTATTTAAATTTCTTAGATTATATGGTAAGTATTTTTTTATCTTTTCATATACATCATTTATCCATCGTTCAACATCTGCTTCATTTTTCTCTAAACAAAAAAAATTACTTAAAGAATTAACAAATTTATACAATCGATCACATTCTCCTTTTTTAGGTATTTCTTTTTCTTCTAATATGTCCCCAAACAAAAATATCAAATCTTCGCATATTTCGTTTGTTAAATTTTCAACAGCTAAACAAAAACTATTCGGATTAAAAATGGGTAAGTTCATATTTGTAATATTCATAAAGTTGTTATTACAATTTTTATTTTTATCATAATTACATTCTTCAGAAATATTGTTTATTAAATTATCGTTAAAAGATTTGTTCACATTTAAATTTGTATCATCATTTGTAACATCATTTGTATCACCATTTATATTATTATTAGTTTGATCATTCTGGATTTTATCCTTTATGTTGTAATCATCTCTTTTAATTTCCGCAGAAGATTCAAAGTAATAATTTCTTTTATTATTATTACTATTAGTATTAATATTTATATTATCATTATTTTGTATTATACCACTTTTATTAATTCCTAATGATGAAGTGCTAGTACCTTCTAAAATGTCCTTGTTTAAAATATATTTCTGAGAAAATTCATATAAATCATGATTCATTTTACTATCTATATTCATAAACACATCTTCATCAAATATATTCGTTTTATCATTTAATTTTAATAAATTATATATTCTAATAGCTTGCTTATATTTTGATTCACACATTTCTTCTTTTCTATTTTCATTATCAATATTATTATTTGCATATTTTAAATTATCATCTTGCTTTTTTTCTTCATTATTCAAATTAACATTATTTTTTTTTTTTTTTTTTTGTATTTCTTCTAAAATGTTGTCACTTAAGAAATAGTCATTACCATCTGCTTCGTCATAAATTAATTGTCTGAGATAATCAATTTTTTTATGTTTTATATTTTTATTGATAGTATTAATATTAATTTCATTGTTATATATATTATCTAAATATTTATCTCTCATCTTTTCATCAGCATATCTATTCTTTAGAGTTTTATTTAAGTGGCTATTATGAATATTACGAAAATTCCACATCTGGAATTTACATGGAACCCTTTTCTTGAACATAATTATTTTCATCATTAAAAAAAAAATATATATATATAAAATATATATGTAAAAATTCTTATATTCTTTTCATTTATTTTTAAACAATGAAAATAGAGCTTATTATATATATATATATATATATTATATTACATTTATGCCATTTTATTATTTAAGTGTAAAAACAAAAACCAAAAAAAAAAAAAGTTCATTTTTAATTGAATCAAATTTTTATATTATTAACCATTTCATAAGAAGCCAATAAAAAAAATATAATTATGTATTTTTTATTTTGAAAAGGTTAATATATTTTATTTTTAAAATGGGAATAAATATAAATAAATAAATAAATACATAAATATATATTTTATTCATAAAAAAAAAAAAAAATATATATATATATAATAAAATGATAAAAACATTCCTATATAAATAAATCGTATTTCAATAAATGTGTAAAAAAAAAAAAATATATATATATATATATATATATTTATATTTCAATATTTAATATTTAATATTTAATATTATTTTACATCATTAAAAAAATAATTTTTTTTTTTTGCTGATATATTAATATTTCACAATTTTAATCATAAATGTATCATTCTAATCATATATATCTTTCAAATAAAACATTGTATTTGTTACTTTTTGTGTTTGACTATATTGTTGTGTTATTGTAGAAATTTCTTTATCCTTCATAATTTGTATAGATTTATCTTTTTTGAAAAAGGATTCTATTGTTTGTGTTTCCACTGTTTTTTTGTTATATAACTTTTCATAATCTAAGAATATCTTAACTTGTAGTAACTTTTTATTTTTTATTGATTCTTCACTTTCTATTGATTTTTCTTTTGGTATTTTATAGTACATATCAAAAATATGATCATCGTATATTTCCAAAATGTTTTTATTGTATTTATTTAAATGACTTACATAATTTTCAGTAGTAATATTAGAATTCAATTGATTTAATATAATATTATTATTAATTAATTTATTTAATATTTCTTCAATTCTGTTATAAACACTCGTTTGACTTTTCAAACACTTTAAAACATCACTACGTTGATATATAATACAACATTTGTCATTTCTATTTTGTAATACCACATTATTCATACTGTTTTGATCTTTAGGAACAAGAATATTATATCCATTTATAGGTGTATATTTTATTGTCCCATTTTCGTTTGAAAAATTATACATATTAACATTAATTAAAATGTCATCCAATTTATTGTTAATAAGATATAAAAATAATTTTTCTGAATTTAAAAAATGAACAGAATTAAATTGATCTTTTTCCTCTTCTAAAAAAGGGTCATGTGCCATATGATTTTCTGACAAATTATATGAAGATAATTCTGTTTCATTTTCATTTAATAAAATATCATCAAAGTTTTCCATTTTTGTTGATTCTACTAAACTATGAATGGTTCTTCCATTTTCATCATTTTTTGTTTCACTGAAATAAAAAAAATCCAATCCATATTCATTCACATTTTTAAATACATTAAAATTGTTCATTTTTTCTTCCTTATTTTTTAAGACATCATTTGTTTGATTTTCCATTTTTTTTAAAACTTTTTGTTTATTATTATTATTATTTTCATTTGGATAGATATATAATTTGTCATAATAATTATAAATAATAAGATTGTCTCTTTGGTTATTCGTAATTTTCAATATTGGAAAATAATTATAAAAATGTTTTAATAACAAATGGAACAAATGAATTAATTTTATAATTTCGTAATTTATTTTTATGCAATTTTTGTACTTTTTAGATAAATGGGTGTAGTTGGAATATATATTATATAAATGATCATTAAATGATACGTTATCACACATGTCATTTATTTTTACATTTACATTTATATTTTTGTTTAAATTTTCATCTTTATTTATAAAATCGTGAGAATTTGATATATTTACCTTTTTAGAGACATTACATTTATTTTTATTTATTTCCATTTTATTTATATTATATATGTTGATAAATAAGTGTATTATCTTTTTAATATTATTTTGTATTTTTTCAATTTTGTATTTCATAGTATTTCTTAAATGTTTTATATATTTGAAAAAAATAAAAATGTATATATAACAGTCGAATATTAAATGTTTCTTATATTCAGTATTAATGACTAAAGAATGGTATTTAATATTTTGATTTTCAAAACTGGATAAATTATTATTTGAATAGAATATATGTTCACTATCTTCTTTTACATATTCATGATTATCTTCTTTCTTGTCATTATGATTGTTGTCTAACGAATGATCATTTACACTATTAATATTAAATATATTTATATCTTTTTTATTTTTGTCATATAAATCCTTATCACATTCATAATAATATTTAAAGTAATTATATAGAGACAACATTGCCAAGTGATATATAAAATTAACAAACTTGTATATATTAACAAAAAATGATATATATATATACTGAAACATTTTAATATTTATAAACTTTATGTGCTTAATAAAATTCAATATGGTTCCATTGTCTATATGTGGAATTTGATCCATATATAATTGTTTGATTTTTTTTAAGTTATTTAAAAAAATAAAAAGCTCAATACTTTTATAATTTTGTTTTATATATTTGTATATATAAATGTATATAAAAATTCCTAAAGATAAATGTAAAAAAAATTGTAAATATTTCTTCTTTTTTTTTTTCTCATTTTCACAAATGAATTCTCTTATCTTTTTCCTAGTAATAATTTTTCGAAATATTTTGGTCAGATAAATCATTCGATTTTTCTTATTATGTAAATTATCATTAACTTGACATATTTTATATAAAAATGATTTTTTAAATGCTACTATGGGTTCAAAATTATTTATATTTTTATTCTTCATATAAGACTTATCATTCAAATTGTTATTATTATTATTATTATTATTAGTATGATTAATATTTATTTTATTACCATAATTTGTAAATACCACCTTCTTATCATCTTCTATTTTTATATTTTTATTTATAGATTTTTCCTTTTGCTTTTTTTTTTTTCCTTTTATTTTCTTAAATTGTTCCACATAATTGTGTAAAGTATTATAGTCAAAAAGATAGTTGTCATGACAAATATGCCTTTTATTGTCTTCATCATGTATAATATAACAATTTTCTTTCATTTTTTCTTTTTCGAAATCATCAGTAGATTTATATTTTATTTCATTTATACATTTAAAAAAAAATAAGGAATCAATGATGATACTATTTACATATTTAAAAATATAATGTTCCGTTATTTTATAAAAGTAATGTAATATATTTGTTGTATAAGAAAAATTATTTACATATTTATAATTACTAAGTAATATAAAGTTTCCATATTTATTAATTTTCTTATTAGTTTGTTTAACAATTTCTGATTTCTCTTTTATTTCAAAATTGTTATATTCAAAATTGTAAATAAGGAAAGCACATGATAATATACACATATCATTCTCATCATAGATAGGTCCCTCCATTTTTGTGTTATTTTATTTTTTTTTATATAAAGACGATTTATTCATATGTACTTTTTGAAAAGTAATATTTACAATTTAATTGTTAATATATATATATTATATTTTTTTTTTTTAGGGATGCATTTGTATATATTTATCAATTTTAATATGTTAAGGAGTATTTATTTTGCATTTACCTATAAATATGCATTTTACTCACCGCGTTAAAAATGAAATAATAAATTGGTAATATATATAAATATATTTAATATTTATATTACACATTTTTATTTGCTTAGGTGTTCTCCAATAATATAACGTTTGTCAAATATTATACATATATATATGTATATATATATGTATTCCATCTTGTCTTTTTTTTCATTTATTTTTATTTTTTTATTTATAGTCTTTTAATACACTTGAAAAAAAAAAAAAAAAAAAAAAATTAAAATGAAATAAAAAAATAAAAATACATACATATATATAATATATATATATATATATATATATATATATATATATATGTGTCATATTTTGATGAATAACTGATTTTTTTTTATATATGTTAGTGAGATAAAAAAAAGCCACAAGGCAATTTGGAAATTCACAAATTGGTCTTTTATAGAATAACTAAAAACGGAAAAATAAAAAATAACTGATGATGTGAAAATAATAAATAAATAAATAATTGCCCATACATAATGAAAAGGTAATTTGGTCTGTACATTATAACATGGTCTATTAATTTCTAACACATAAGTAATTTCTAAAATGGTATATAATATTAGGCATAAAAATATAAGAGCACAAATGATCTGATTTAAATTATATTCTCCTTTAGTATATAAAGTAATATTTTTATATATAGTATAAGATAATAATAATAATTGATACATATAATTAAGAATGAAAAGTGTTTTTTTCTTCCTATTACTAAATTCAAAATTTAATTTAAAATAATTAACTATATAAAAGGAATCTGTGTATTTACTCATAAAAACATTAAAATTTATAATAGTCCAATATAAACTAATAAATGTATTTTCTGATAATATATAATTTGTTAATTTATCAATTTTACATGTCCTCAAGGTATATATATTTATTACATTATTATTGAATATTCTTATACCATATAAAAAACTTAAAAAACATAAAAAGTATATTAAATAATAACATAAAATCCATAAACTATAATAACAAATAATAGAATTACTAACATTATATAAATATCTTATTTTTAATTTATTATATTTCTTCTCTTTCTCATTCTCATCACTACTTTCATCTTTTTCATTATTACTAAATTCATGCATATCAACATTTATTAAATCATCATTTATATCACTTGTCTCACTCTTCTTATTATTTAAATGGTTTATATTCTCTTTGTAATTCACGTTTAATAATAAAAGAAGCATATTCACAACTGTTAACAAGGCTAGCAGTTCCCATTTTACTTCTCCCGTACCAAAGCAACTAGTATAAAACTTTAACCCTGCAAAGAAAATAATATGATATGATATGATATAATATAATATAATATAATATGATATAATATAATATAATATAATATGAGTTCAAAATAATATTAGGGATGGAAAAAAATGTCAAGGACACTAAAACTTATATATAATACATAATAATGTATTAAACATAGAAATGTTATTATATATCTTAATTTCAATATTTTTCATCTTAAATTTAATACATATATTATATATATATATATATATATATATATACATATATTTGAGCTTACAATCTTTTCTATTGAATGCTGTGAAAACGGTATGAATCCCCGTAAATGTCACAAAAAAAAAAATTGACAAAATTGTAATCTTTAATTTGTGCCTTTTAGCCATAACATATGTATTTATATATTTTATTTATTATTATTTATTATTATTTTTTTTTTTTTTTTTTGGCACAAATTTGTATTTAAAATATTTAATTAGAACTTTATATAGTTCTTCAAACAGATAAAAATTAATCAATAATTTAATTCATAATATAAATAAAAAAACAAAATATATTAATTATAAAAAATATATATATAATAATATATATTATATTATATGTAAAGAAAAAAAAAAAAAAAAAAAAATATTATATATGTAATATATTTTTATAAAGATATACTTTTTCTTTTCTTTTTTTTCTTCCTTAAATTATGAAATAATAAAAATAAATAAAAATTGGAACAAATTAAATGACAAAAAAATTAAAATTCAAAAATTGCTTATTTAAAATTTTTTTTTTTTTTTTTTTTTTGAAACCTTTTTAAAAAAATTTGTTCAATTTTTTTTTTTTTTTTTTGAAACCTTTTTAAAAAAATTTGTTCAAGGCATGTATATAAATGTAATATATATTATATTATATATGTATTTGAGAGAAAAAAAATATATATAATTATAAATATATATGTATAGTATATTATATATATATTAAAAATTATTTTATTTCTTTATTAATGTTATAATTAAATTATATATATATACTATAATATTTAAATATATATATTTTTTAAAGTTTAATATTCTTTTCCATTTTATTTCATTCTTATAAATAATATTTTATAAATAGAAAATAAATTATAATTATATAATTTTTATATATTTAATATATACATGTATATATTTTTTATATATATTACATTATTATTATTATTATGTATTTAAGAATGAAAATCGTCTTTATTCTATTATAAATATATTATATAGATTTTGTTATTTTTAATAAAAATCTATAAGAAGGAATAAGAAAACCAATTCTTTCTTAACATTATTTTTACCTTAAAAAGTAAAAGAATGTTAAAAGTTAATATTTTGAAAATGAACAAAGGATTTTACTTTTAATTTATTTAATAATATAAAAACAAGTTGAAGTATGAACATATTTTAAAATTAATAATTAATTGAATATATATTTTATATGTATTTTTTTTTTTTTTTTTTATGAAGAATTAATGTATTATGTGTAATATTAGATAAATTAAATTTTTATTATTCATCAAAAGAATTAATCTTATCATTTGAACAATTTACATCAAATTTAAGGTTTATATATATATACAATATGAAAATAAAAATATATTTAATTTATAAATATATTAAATCAAACAATAAATTTTAAAATTAAATTTATTAGTTTATAACATAGTTGCAATATATATGTATATATAATATATATTATTTGTTTACTTTTACTTATTAAGTAATGGTCAAGATAAAATAATGTTATTATAGAATAATTTTTATTTTTAATATTTATTTTTAAAAAATAAAGTAAAATAATCCTTTAACGTAAAAAAAATATTTTCAAATGTTTATTGTATTAATTATAAATACAACTTTAATTCATTTATATTAAAAATTATATTTTTATATCATTATTTAAATTAATCGTTCTTATTGTAAATAAGTTATCTTTTCTTTATATACATATATATTTATTTATTTTTAAGATATATATTAATACAAAGTATAATTTGTAATCAGATATATTTATATAAAATTATTTTTTAAAATACATAAGAAAATATATTAATATCGAGGGCAGTTTAGATAAAAATAAATGTTATTAATTAATATTACATATATATATACAATTTTGTATCATTATACTTGTAAATTTTTTATATATCAAAAGTATTTGATAAAGTAATTGTAATCAGATATATTTATATAAAATTATTTTTTAAAATACATAAGAAAATATATTAATATCGAGGGCAATCTACATAAAAATAAATGTTATTAATTAATATTACATATATATATATATATATATATATATATATATATATATATATACAATTTTGTATCATTATACTTGTAAATTTTTTATATATCAAAAGTATTTGATAAAGTAAAAGAAACATCCTTCGAATTTTTATTAATAGATGATCTCATCATATTTTGTGAATTCTTATGTTCATCAAAAAAAGAATCATCTATATCATTTACATATCTTTCGTCTACATTTTTTTCAATATTATCTAAGTTATTCATATTGGGAGCATCTTCAATATATTGATTTGCATTCTCGTGAGTAGAATTAATCCCATTCACGTTTATTTTCATAGAAACATTAGTATATAACTTGGTAGTATCCATAGAATCTGGTAATTGGTCACTCATTATATGGGAAATATTTTTTTTTTCATAGCTTTTCCATTCATTTATTAAATTTGTTAACATTTCCTCTTTGTTATTCCATTTCTCA
>NC_031487.1:357083-388897 GCF_001602025.1 Plasmodium gaboni | reverse complement strand
AAGAAAATAAAGAGCATTTATTGTATACATCAACTAATGATTATATTAATAGAATTAACGATGAAAATTATAATATGATTAGTACAAACACACATGATGGTAATGATATAACATTTCTTGAACATCTTGCATCTACAAATATTCCTCCTAATGATCTTACAACGCAAAATAATGGTTCTCAAACAAAATACTTACGCACAAATGTATCTATAAATATACATTTTGATGAAAATAATAATAATAATGTGTTAACCAATAATGTAACACATGAAGAGGATCATTTGGAAAATATGTACAATTTTCGATGATATGGAAAATAATTATCATAAGAAATATGAAACAAATAATAATAATTTAATTGGCGATGAAAACCATTATATGAATTTAAAAAGGATTGTTTGTAGATAATATATTAATAATAAATTAAAAGGAAAATATCGCCAAATGTAATATATCGAATATATGATATATATATATATATATATATACATAACAATTTATTTATTTATTTTTATTATAATTTTTTTTGGTATGTTAAATTTTTTTTTTTTTCGCATAATTAAAAAAAAAAAAAAAAATTAATTTTATAGGGAAATAAATATATATAATATTAATTCATAGATTTTATGTTATAATACATTATATTATAAATATATAGATATATTATATAGTACAATATAAAAGAAAAAAATTATAAAAAAGGAAATTTTAATCTAATAATATTTGTAGAAAAATGTATGATATATTTTTTTCTATAATAAGAACTCAAAACAAATTATTAACATCGGTTAAAATATTATTTTTATATATGTGTATACTATCAAAATATATTATCATAATAAGTATAATTTAACAGTGTCTTAATTACTATTCTTATTATTTTGTTGTTTTACCTGGTAGTCGAATATTAAATTTTATCATATTCTAACATATTTTTAATACATAAATAAAAAAGTACTTAACATAATGAATTGTTAACATTTGTTTTTATGTTTTTGTTTATTTTATTAGCATATCATAACATAATGTTATATCTACGTTTGTACAATTTTATTCATATTAATTTAAATTTATATATGGAATGATAGCTTTTTACCTACCTTTTGCAAATAACACAATCATCTCCAATACACCTTAAATGTACTTATATATATATATATATATATATATATATATATATATATATTTTTTGTCCATATAAAGGTTTATACCTTTTACTATTAAAACATTATTATGGATAAAATGTTATATTGTCCTTGATTTAAAAAATATATATATATCAGAAGATAATAAATTACTGTTTATATTTTGTTAACGTATTACACAAATCAACATATTTATATTTTAATTTTATTAAATAAAAAAAAAACAAATAATTTTTATGACAATTTATTTATTTTATTAAATTAATTATTTGCTTTGTATAACATATGTGTTTTAACAAAAATTATAATTTCGTAATTTTTGTTTTATTTGTTTGAAATATATATAAATTATAGAAAATATAAAATAATATAAAGATAAATTTATATAAATTAAAAATATATTTAATGTATTATAATATTTATATATTATTTTTTTATAAAAAAAAATTTCGCCACCCCCCTCCGGGTAACTCAGTAGCTCGGTCTGCAACTTTTCTTATGAAATTCTCGGCACGCGGAGTCGAACCAACGCTCTCAAAAGGAAATCTACATACCTAACGCCTGGGCTACTGGGGCAGCTTAATAATAATAGTAGCATAAAAGTAATATTAAAATGACATATTCGTAGAAAAAATATATATATATATATATATATATATATGTATGTATTATGTGCATACATAAATTGTATTGTACAGTAAAATATAATTACATTTTTTTAAAAAATATAAATAATAATTTGTTAATTTAATTAAAATAATTAAAAATATATACATTTTTTTATTTATTTAAATATTAAGTATGCCAATGTTTCTTAATATATATAATATATATACCTATATTTTTTTATTTTTTATTATAAATATGCTGTTCTTTTATAATATATTATAATTAATTAATTTACATATTTAAAAATATATTATATTTATTTTATTCCAGTATATTTTTTTTTTATTATTATTTTGAATATTACATATATTATTTTTTTATAAAAGTAAATATAATGTGTAGACATATATTATAATAAAATTATGCTTAAACTCAGTAGACATAATATAGTCATTAAAATTTAATTATAAAGAATGCTATCATTTATTGTAATACGTCAATTTATTACATTTTATATTTTTATTATGAAAAAAAAAAAAAAATTAAAATATTACACATATTTATGGATTCTTTAACACATACTTTGTTAATATGGGTACAAATAAATTTTCATTTTTATTTATTTTTTTTTATATTATTTTTAAAATGTTATTTTTATACAAAATATAATCAATTATTAAGTATATATATTATATTAACATTTTTTATTTTATAATAAATTTAATTTTTTCATAGATATATAATTTATAATTATTCATTTTATGTTTTGTTTCTATGAAAGGTAAAAAATGATACACTGAAGTTTTCTTTAAAATATTTGAAAAAATAAAGATGAATGAATAAATAACATAAAATGAAAGAAACAAATAAAATGTCAAAAATAAATATGTACATATATATAATAGAATGAATGATAAAAAAAAATTAATAATAATAATAATAATAATAATAATAAATGGATAATTTCACATTCATGTTGTAATGACATATTTGTACTTAATATAATTATATATATATATTAATGTATGTGTCAATTTTTTCATCATGTGAATTTCACTTTATTCATTTTATTTTCTCATAATTGATAATTTTACTCTCTTTTTAAATTATCCTTTTTGGAGATAGGTCTCGATAAACTTTCTCTTCTTGATCCTACCGATTTTATTTTTCTTTTTCCAATTGGTGATTGTACTTCTTTTAGGTTTGTGTTTTTGTTTTTCATTGAAGTTGTAGTTTTTTTTTTTTTTTTTAAAATTGGTTTATCAATAATTTGATAGAATTTTTTATTTGCATTTTCATTTAATGATGTATGTTCTTTACATGATCTTCTAGGTTGTTTTCTTGTTGGACTTTCATTACTTAGATATGATTTTGTTTTAACACTTCTTCGTCTTTTATTTTGTTCACTTGGTAAGTTTGAACCTTCACTTTGTTCATTTATTTTATCTAAAGATTGACAAATATCTTTTGTTGAATATTTATTTGTAGATATATCATAACATGTATCTTTAATATAAGTATGATCTTTTCCTTTATTTTTATTAAATATATATGTTTTATCCATATTATCATCTACATTTTGTATTTGGTTTTTTTTCTCTTCTAAATATTTTTTTACGATTTCATCATGAGCATCAATTTGTTCTATATCATTGTTCTCATTTTGAATATCATTATAATCATTATTATCTCTTTTGTGTTTTTTGCTTAACATGTCTTCATCATATATTTCATCATATCCTCTCTTTACACATACCCTATCAGTATCTATATGTGATGAAATAAATGCACAGTGAGACGAACCTCCTGCAAATGACACAATTTTTATTAAATTTTGATGCAATAATTCAGAATCATTTTTATTATATTTTGAAATCATTTTTTTTACAAATTTAATAAAATCAATTTCTGAGGGTTCATTTTTTTCAATGACAGCTAAGGAGGTGTCTTCATCAAATTCGTTACCTCCTGTACCCCATCCAAATAATTTTCCATTATCTGTCAAAACTAAACAATGATCAGTACCACATGTAATATTTTTTATAATATAATTATTTTTTTTAAAAAAATCTAATTCTAAAGGATAATATGCATCATCATCACATTCCATACCTAATATTTCTCTATTACCCCATATATATAAATCATTATTATTTAATAAACAGACTGTAAAACTTTGTCCACCACATAATTGATTAATTTTTTTTTGTGATAATTCTTCAATCCTTTCAAATTTTTTAATTATATTATCTTTTGAAGAAACTCCACAAGATCCATATGCATTTCTACCAATACCATATACATCTAAAGAGTCTTCCAACTGAACATATGTATTATTTCCTCCACAATAAATATTTTCAAATTTATTTTCAAATCCAAAATATGTATAATGATAACAATTGGGATATACATATTTTATTCTTTGTTCTTCTGAATCTTCTTGTTCATAAAAATTATTACACACTTGACAAGAATCGCTATTCCCCATGGTAAAAATATATTCACGACTTTCATCAAGACAAATTAAATGATCTTCACCAGATATTATATTAATTATTTTTATATCTTCATCTTTTCGATCATTTGAGTTATTTGAATCATCACATGTATGATTTTCATAAGAATCTTGACTTTTTAATATTCCCCCATTATTATTATTATTATTATTATTACTATTATTGTTGTTATAACTAAATTGTATTTCTATAAATTCAAACGATTTTGTTAATAATTCGTTTTTTTCTCCAAATGATGGTAACCCTAATACTCCACAATAATCTCGAAATCCTCCAGTAATATATACCTTACCATTTTCTAACAAAATGGCTGTATGGTTATCACCACATGTAATCTTTTTTATTTTTGAAGGAAACGTAAAATTAATTAAAGTAGGAGAATGTTCTAAATCTTTTATTCCACTTGAATATGTTTTTCTTCCTAATACACCCATATCATTACAACCAAAAGAATATAATTTATCATCTGTTGTTTTTATAATTGTATGCATAGACCCACATATTACTTCATCAATATCATTTGGTAAATTAGGAATAGCTGTTGGATTTACCTGAACATAGTCAGTACAATATTCTGGGGGTAATTGACCACATTCTCCTGACCCAAAAATAAAAAGCGTATTTTTCAATTTTTTCATTTTAAATAAATTTGTTTTTATATTTACAACAAAATGAAGAAGAAAAGAAAAAAAAAGAAAAAGAATGTCCCCTGATATGTAAATAAATAAATATATATATTTTATATGTAAAAATAAATATTATATATTTTTATATCCTTTAAATTATAAACATATGTTATATACATAAAAGGAGAAAACTAAATATATGTGGAAATTTTCTGTAAAAGTTTATATTAATAATTTTTCTACGAATATTATATATATATATATATATACTTTTTTTTTTTTTTCATTATACGTTTATCATTTTAATTAATATAAATTAGGATTTATATTTATGTACATATTTGGGAAACTATATATAAAATAAAAGGTCCCCAAAATATATTTCTTCTATATGAATATTAGTACAAATAAATAAAAAAAAAAAAATTCATAAATATATATATATGTATATATATAATTAAAATAAATTAATAAATATTACTTTATATATATATATTTTTTTTAATGTCAAGTTAATATTTATATAATAATAATTTTGATCACATAAATCATTATACATACTAATATATATATATACATATAATATATTAAAATATAATTGTGAAAAAAAATTACCCTCATTAAAGAATTGGAAAAAAAAAAATATATATATATATATATATATATATATGATTTTTTAATTAAAAAAAAAAATAAAAAGGAAATTATATATATATATGTATGTATATTATATAATAGTGTATATATTTTTTAATACTATAAGCTCAATGTAAAATGTGCTTTATTATGTTATATATAAATAAATATATATATATATATATATATATATATATATATAATAAATATTACTCAAAGAAAAAAAATACATATTATATGTATACAGGGAAATTATAAATTTATTAATCAAGTACAAAATAAATTTTTATATTTAATGTGTCCTCATTTAAAAGGATCATATTATATGAATTTCCTTTTATTAATTTAATACAAGAATATAAGTTTATGTAAAAAAGTTACTAAAAAAAAAAAAAAAAAAAAAATTTTATATTAAAATATGAAAGTTTGTATATAATAAAAAATATAAATATATTTATATTTTTTGTTATTGGAAAAGAGTGAACTGTATAACTTTTATTATGAAATAAAAGTTTTATTATTATATTTTTTTTTAATATGCTAACATAATGGAAATCACATAAGAGTTATATTTGTATTTCTTATTATTACTAAATTACAATAAATAAATACATATATATATATATATATATATATATATATATATATATACAATTAAAAAAAAATCGATTAAAGATATAAAACACCTTATAAGTTTATTTCCAGAAAATTTTAGATTGTAAATAGAGTTTATATAAATAGAAAGTAGGAAGTAGACTTATCATTTATAATATATTGTTACAACATTATTTTCTACTACAAAATATTGTAATAATTGTTATTGTTGTGAAAATTAATAAACAGTAGATGGTTATAAAAGAATATAAATAGTTTCTCATGATAAAAAATGTTTATAATAATGAAATAGGTATATATAAATATATATATATAAGCGTATGCATGTACATATATATCTTTGTAATTTCCAACTGTTCTTTTTCACATCATTAAAAATGTATAAGTTAATAACATTGTTTTGTTTTTATAACAATATTTATTTGGACAAATATATATATATCATTTTAAATATTAATAGAGGGAGAATAAATTCGTATGATAATTTTTCTTTTCTTTCTTTCTTTCTTTCTTTCTTTCTTTTTTTTTATTTTTGGATTTATTAACTTACATCTAAATCTTATAAAACCTTATTATCAAAAAAATAAAATGATATATTAAGTGCTGTTTGTGCATTATTTACAAAATATATTTTTATAATAAAGAATTTATGTTGATAATATTGATAAATATAAATAAATTAAAATACCTAAATAAATATATATACATATATATATATATATATATATATTAATGAGAAAAATATTTCAATTTATTTTAATATATTCACGTTTTCTATATCATTGTACATATTCATGTGTAAATAAGATCTTTTAAAAATATATATAAAATAAATATTCATACTGTTATGTATATATTTCCTTCCTTTTTCAATAATATGTTTCTTGGATAAATATATATGATTTATTATATAAAGTTCATGTTTATGAAAGTATTTATTTTTTTATATATAGAAAAAATTTCATATAATAATAAAAAAAAAAAAATAAAAATAAAAATATTAAAATATATATATATATTTTTTTTTTTTTTTTTATTATTATATTAACACATAATATATAGGTGTATATTTTGATTTTTTAAAAAAAAGGCACACTTATATATTATCATATATATATTAAAATTATGTATATATATATATTAATTTTCCCCTTAATAAAATATATTTTAATATATATATATTTATTTATTTATCTATCTATTATTGTTATGTATAATTAGTTCATTTTCTTTTATTCTTTTCATTTTCGTTTTTTTTTTTTTTTTTTATAATTTCATTTTTCATAATGAGCAGAAGTGTAAGTTTGAGTTTAAGTTCAAACGAGAAATCTTCTTCAAGTTTTTTCTCGACAAAAGGGTCAAATAAAAATATCGAAGATAATGAAAATGGAAAGAAGAGATTACCAAGTTATGACACAAAGAATTTGAAGAATAAATCGAAAGGTAAAAAAATTGAAAAAGATAAATATTCGGAAGATGATGATAATAATAAAAGTAATAATGTAGTACAAGAAAATGTATCAAAAGAAAAAAATTGGGATAATAATAATAATAATAATAATTATCAAATAAATAAGAAAAAGAAAAGAAAAGACTATCATTCTTCATCTAGTATTAGTATGATGAGTTTATCATCTTTTAGTAAAGATAGTGATAGTGAACACAAAGAAATGAAAAGAAAAAATAAAGATAATAAGAAAAAAAAAGAAAGCTCTAACTATAAAAGAAAAAAGGAAGATAAGTATAACAAACGTGATTGTTATCAATATGATAAGTATGATAGTGATAATTATAATGACAATTCTCATACCTATAGTAACCATTCCAGTGATAGAAAAAAAAGAAAAAAATATCATGAAGAAAAACATAAGGAAAAGAAAAAAAAAAAAAAAAATGATATTTCCTCTAGTATCAGTTATTATGATAATTATAAAGACGAAAAAAAAAAAAAAGAAGATCGAAACATATTAAAAAGCAATAAAGATAAAAGAAAAAAAAAATACAACAGATCAAGTAGTGTTTCTTTTTCTAGCTATTATGAAGATATAAGCGATAATAGCAATGAAAGTGACACCATAGAAAATAGAAAAAATAAAGATAAAAATAAAAAAATTAATAAAATAAAACAGGATAAAGAAGGAAAATATTATACATCAAAACATTCAGAAAAAGAAAAAGATTATTCTCGAAAAAAAAAAAAAAGAAAAGGAGACACGAAAGATTCATTATATTCAATAAGTTTAAGTTCATATGAAGATTTTAAGAGAAAAAAACACAAAACGAAAAAGGACAAGCATAAGAATAATGGAAAGGACAGTGATTATTATGAGGAAGAGGATCATATAAAGGAACACACGGGAGAATTATTAAAAGAAAAGAAGAAAAAAAACAAAGAAAAAAAAAGAACATGGAAAAATGAAAAACATGAGGACACAAGTAAAGATTTCTTTTGTAATAAGGAAAAAACACATTCTTTAGAAAGGGGAGAAGATGTAAAGAATAGTTATTTTAGTAGGGAAATATCCGAAGATTTCTTCGCTTCCAATAGTAGAAATAGAAGTAAAATACGTTCTAGTGATTCTTATTATAAAATAAAGAAACATGAATGTAAGGATAGGAAAAAAAGAAAATATGATGAAGAAAAATTATCATTAATAACAAAGAAAAAGAGGAAAAGACGAGATAATGATTATACTGATGACAATTATGTTAGTGATAATACTTATAGTAGTATGTATCGTAATAAAAATTATATGATTAATCGTAATAATGATCGTGTAAATAATCGAACACATAACCATACAACCTATAGAAATAATGATCATATAAATTATCATCGACGTAGTTCTTATAAGGAAGATGTTTCCAATAAATATTATGATAAGAAGGATTTAGAAAAAGAAAAGTATATTAAAAGATTCAATGAAAATGAAAAATATAGAAATAATGATTTTATGTCGAAATATGATATTAATAAAAAAAGAAAAAGTTCTCCTAATTATGATATATCATCTAAATATAGTAATTATAAACGTTCGTCATATATAAATAATATATCTATTAATACAAACAGTCGTTATTCTAACCTTAACATGAATGGAATTGATAAGATGGGAATAATAAATAGAGAAAAAACATGTCCTTTTCTTCTTCGCTTGTTTTATAAAGTAGATAAAGAGTATAATGTTGATGATATGGATGTGTTGACTAAAGATAATAATAGTAATGAATTACAAATATATGCATGGATAGATATCACTATGAGAGAAATTGTTACACTTGTAAAAGATTTCTATAAAGATAGTAGACAAAGAAATGCTCAATGGGTTTTTAAAGTTTTTTCATATGAAAAAAAAAAATTAACATTCTTATCAAAGGTACATAGTACAATATATAATTATAAAGAAGATAATAAAACCTTACTATCTTTGAATTATGAAATTGGTGATATTATATTATTATCAATTATGTTGGACAAAAAATGATATCAAACGGATAATATGTGTAACATATAGATATATGTATAAGTTTAAATGTGTGCATATTTATATATGTATATGTTTCCTCCTTTTTTTAATTCATATATAATCTTTCCATTTGGTCAATTTAAGGTTGTCCGAATTTTTTTTTTTTTTTTCTTGTTCAAATATATATATATATATATATATATATATATATATTATAATTAAACAAAAAAGAGAATGTTAAAATATTTTTAAAAATGGTTTTTGTTTTTTTCATATACAATTTTTATAAATTTTTTTTTTCTTTTTTTTTTTTAAAGTTAAATGAAACAAATGTTTGAGTAAATAAAAATATGAAAACACAAAAAAAATATAAAAAAATAATAAAAATAATAAAATAAATAATAAAGGAATATTTATATATACACATAAAAGCGTAAAATTAAAAGGTTTTGTAGATATGCATATGTAATATAATATTTCGATATATATAAGTTGTTTGAAGTATATATATATATATATATATATATATATATATATGAAGACAAGAGAAAAAAAATAAAACAAAAAATTGATTGATATATATAGTAGTTCTTCTTCCTTATAAGTTTGTTCCTATGTAACTATATGTAGTTATTATATTACAAGGATGGAATAAACACTCATCTATATATATATTATATATATGTTTGGTTCGTTTATATGCTGAGATGTATTTACTTATTCATTTAAATTGAATATTTGGATATTTTCCATATAAGTGAGTCCATGGATCATTAACTGCTTCTCTTATATTAGAGTTTACTTCCATTGTATATTTATTAAAATTATGAAAACTCTTTTTTTTTTTATTTAATCTTTTATTATTATAATTATTATAGTTATTATTCATTGGTATCATATTCGGATAATTTATATTAGGGTTATATGCTGTAGTAGCAAAAGGGTACTGAGGTATAATTGGATAAAAATATGGTTGATTTGTAACCGCTTGGGTATTTTGTGCATTGACATAATTATTTACATCTTGATAGGATGTTGATAAAAATCTTTTTTTGTCATTAAATTTGTTATTATAACTCATTTTTAATAATTTTTTCTTTCAAAATATTATTTTATTCAAATAATTTTTTTTTTTTTATATACACTTCAAAAAAAAAATACGCAAATATTAGAAAATGTAAACAAAGGATCATTACATATATATAATATATAATATTTCATTTGTGAATTATCTTTTTATCTTTATTTTGTTGTATTTGTGAGCAAAAAGAAATTAATATTAAAAAAAAAAAAAAAAAAAAAAAAAAAAATTACATAAAATAAAATAAAAAAGAAGTTTATATTTATAAATATAGAAAAAAATAAAATTAATCATAAAGAATAAATAAATATATATATATTATCAATATGTTTATGAATTTCTTTTATAAATATTATATATATATATATATATATATATATATATATTAATATATATATAATGGTAATGTTCATATAAGTTGTTGATATTTAAAAATAAACGAAGTATTTTTTTAACATATATATAATATATATTTTTTTTTTTGCCTGATGTAGGATGGTTTATTAAAAAAATTATAGAAAAAAGTAAAATTAATTTAGTATGTTTATTTTTAACATATGACGAATAAATTAAAAAAAAAAAAATAATAATATAATAAAATATATAATATGTTATATATATAATATATATAATTTATATATTTTTTCATATTTAAGGAGTTTTAAAAAAAAAAATTATAAATGTATGATTATATTTTAACATAATTGTTCTTAATTTTTATCAACTAAAAAAAAAAAATAAATAAATAAATAAAATAAGTTTTTAATTTATAAAACACACAAAAAAAACAAAAAAAAAAAACATACATATATTATATATGTATATTTTTTTATTTTTATTGGCTGTTCATGAATGTATATATTATGGTACGAATAAAAAATTAATAAACAGATTAAGATAAAAATGTTATATATATATATAAATATATAAATAAATATATATATATATATATTTGTACGGGGAGTCCCCTTTTGTTTAACCTTTTACATTTTGCTTATCAACACCTGCTTTACGTCATCATGCTGAATTGAAAGGATGTCGATTAAATCCGAATGAATATGTTTTTTTGGAAATTTTTTAAAAGAGTTTTTTGAAACGTATGGAATAATTTTTAAAATAAGATTTGTGGCATCATTTTTTATAGTACTTCCATATTTTGAATATTGAAGTATTAAAGACAAGCTGGTAATAATACATATTAATGTATTTTCATTAATTGAATGTATTAATAAAAATTTTTGAATATCTATTTCTTTTAAGTCATTATTATCTTGTTGATTTTTGTTTTGTATATAATCATGTGTATGTTTTAAAAAAATATATATTCTATTTATCATAGCTAATTTGAGTAGACACAAGGATTCATTTAATTTTATATTAATATTTTTCATAATATTTTGTAATAAGAAAACACATGATCTTAATGGTACAATATTATTTTGAACAAAGAAAAGTAAATATTGAGAAAATGTTGATATTATTTTATTTTCTTCATTAAGTATTGGTAATATACCAATTGATAATTTATTAAAATGATGACCATTAATTAGTATTTTATGATTATGTTTTTCATTTTGTAAAATTTCAATAATTTTTTTATATGTATGAAAAATATAATTATCATTTGTTTTTATATATAAATTTGATAAAGACATTAGAATATCTAATAAATTATTTATATCTAAATCTTCATTTTTATTTGATATTAATTTATTTATATATTCATATACAAATTTAATTTTACGATGATTTTTACTAATATTAAAATAACTTATATTTAATAAAATATCACATATATATTTTATCTTCTCATTATGTTTATGATTATATGTTGTATCATATTTATCTATATATATATCTTTTGATGGTGATATATATATATAATCTTTATTCATATTTATATCATAATTCTTATCATTTCTTATACATATATCATCTTTCATATTATTATCATTTATAATTGTCTCTTCCATATCTACCATATGATTTGAAAGTGTTTCATTATTTGTATTATCACTTTGTAAATAATTTTTTTCTTTTAATATTTCTTTATCAATATAATTTGTTATATATTGTACGCACATGGAAAAAAACAAATTCATATTATTCTTTAAATTATTTAAATGAGAAAATTGTTTCATGTTTTCTACAAATCCATATAAACCATATGTAATACTTCTAAGTTCTTTTATATTTAATTGATACACACGTTCATTTAATAGTTGAAGAAATAAATTACTTCCTTCGATATATTCTACATTATTTTTTTCATTCATTTGTATATTTTTTTCGTGGTCACTTTTGTCTATTTGGTTATTACTAAAAGGATTTACATTATTTACATTATTTATATTATTTATATTATTTATATTTTGTACATTTTGTACATTTTGTATATCTTTCATATTTTCTAGGTTAGTATTAAATAAATTGGTAACTCCATGATATTCATTATAATCAATATTGTGCTTAATATTTTCTTTTTGATCATTTTTATTCTTTTCAAATTTTAGAGCATGACACTTTCTCAAAAACCTGATGAAATGTTTAGTATCAAAATTTATAATATTTTTTAATACAATTTCACAAATATGCGTATAAATAAAAATGTCTTTTATTTCTAGCCACTTAAGGATACAAACTGAAGCTATTGCATTATTTGTATTTATTTCATTTATTTTATTTAAAAATATTAATTTACAATTATTTTTGAAGTTTTTTAAATCGACATCTTTGGTATTATTATATGAAGAAAAGTCTTCATACTTTTTTATATTATCATAAATAGGGTTCATCCATTTTTGTGATAAAACATTGTTATTTTTATTTTCATTTATATGAATATTATTATGTTGATTGTCTATATTTTGTATATTATTTTTATGTATTAAATGATTTGTTTGTTTTATATTATCACCTTCTATTTTATTAATATAAGTTAAATTATTATCACGATGATAAGTATCATCCATATTTTGTCTTATAATATTATCATTATTATTAATGTTGATGTCACTTTGTATCGTTTCGGGTTTATTCAAGTAATTATTTAAATTTAGAGGTATATTATTTTCCTCCTCTTTTATCATATTAATATATACAGGCACATTTTGAAAAAAACTATTAATATTATTCATATTTAAAATTTGATTTTTTAAATAGTTTACAATTTTATTATTCATCAAAACAATTGATTCATCATAGGTTAATTTTTTCAAAGTACAATCCTTTTTTATTTTAATAGAACTATTACAAATATCATGCAAAATATTTATATTTAATTTATATAATGATTTTGATAAAAGAAATTTATTTATCATTTTAATAATTTCTAATGGGTAATCATTTATAGTATAAGAACAACATTTTAAAAAGGTAATTAACTGAATATTATTTAATTTTATTATATTATCACATATATATGAATACATCTTACAAATATGTTCTCCTTTAATTAATGAGTGTGAAAAAGATGATTTATTTTGTTCATATACCTTTTCTAATACTTTTAAAATTTGATCAATACTTATATTTTTATAAATATAACTTAAATGTATAAGTATAGATACATATATATTTTTATTTTCATAAAAATTATATTTTAAAACAAAATTAACAAATTCTTGATCTTTCATTAAATAAATATTAAAATAATAAAAATCATTTATTTTGAGAAAATCTTTTTCCATTACATTAGATGTTTTTTTTTTTTCTACATTATCATTATTATTTATCATATTTAATAACTTATCACTATTTACACATTTTAATTTAGTTGTATAATTATAACTTCCTCCTCTCCATTTATTAAAATGTAACAAGAAAAGAAGCTTATCTTTTTTTTTTTCGCATTTACTTATAACTACATGGTTGTTTAATTTAAGAATATACAAGAGTAGTTTTTTATTAAGTTTTATCATTTTTTTTTTTAATATATTTAAAGATTAAGGACAGAAATCTTACATAAATTCAAATAATATAATTTTATCTTCTTTATATGTTTTTAAATAACATATATAATATAATTATATCTATGTTTACATAACACATAAAATAATAGTAATAACAGCAATAATTGTTTTTTATAAGTTTTTTTTAAAAATAAAATACTTAAATAAAAATTATATATATTATATATATGTAAATATATATTATATATATATTTTTTTTTTCTATAATTATTTTTATATGTACAACATAAATCATATATATTAAAATGTACAGGTTAATAATATATAATCCTTAAATATATATATATATATATTATAAAATAATATATATATTATTCATATATATATAATATATAACCATGCATAATTTTTTTCATACATATATATAATATATGCACTGAATATATATTTTTCATATGTTAGTATTTTTTATATTTTGTATACTTAAAAAAAATATATCTTTTTTATTATAATATTAATATATATATGTATATAAATATTTTGTATGAATAAATATTTTTTTTTTTTTTTTTTTTTTTGGTTCTTAAATCTTTTAGAAAGCGTACATTTAAAAAATAAATATATGCAATGAAATTTATATTTATATATAAATATATTGTATTCATTTTTTTATATTATTAATTATATATATATTTTTAAAGTCTTAATTTTTTATTTATTTATTATTTTTTTTTTTTTTTTTTTTTAAATATATTCTTCCGTTCTTTTTCTTTTTTCTTTTTTCATTTTTTCTTTTTTATTTATATTTATTTTTATATATTATTATATATTCATATTCCATTGTATATAAAATAATAACGAATGAACCTACGATTATTTTATTATTTTTTGGCTAATTTTTTTTTTTTTATACATTATTCATAATTTTTATTATTTGATTTTATAATATATATATATATCTTTATATATAAAATAATATGTATACAGGTATATAAAATAATATAATTAGAATTCATATTAATATTCATAAAAAATATTAAATAATTATATATATATTATATATATGTATGTAAATATAAATACTACCAACATAATATATATATTGAAATATAATCCAAAATATATATAATATATATATAATATCTATATTTTTATATATATTATATAATTTTATTCTTTTTTTTCTTCTTCCTTTTTTTTTTTTTTTTTTTTTTTTATTTGTATTATTTAATAAATAAGAATAGAAATATATAATCATATAATTATTGTTATTTAGGTAATATTATATGTATTTATATTAAGGAATATATATGTATTTATGTAGGACATTCCATTATTACATGCTATATAATAGGATATGATTTTTAGTTTTTGTAATGTTTATATAATATATATATATATATATGAAGTTATCATAAAAGTAATATTGTATGTATTTAATTTGATATATATTTATTTTAATAATTTTAATAACCTTTATTTTATAAATAAGGAATTAAATAAAACAACAGTCTTTTTTAGCAACATCATATTTTAAGTAAATACAAATATATTTTCTCACGTTTTTATATTATAAGTATATAATATATATAATATATATAATATATATATGTAATTTTTTTCTTCGTCTATTTTTTTTTTTTTTTTTCTTTGGAACCATTTTTAGTTATTTAATTTTTTGATATATATTTTTTTTTGTTTTTTTTTTTTTCTTTTCACGTTATATATATATACATATATTTATTTATTTATTTACATATGTATATATTTTATTTGTTATAATCTATATATTTGTTATATTTTACTTTTTCTTTTTTTTTTTTTTTTTATATTTTTGTTATATTGCATACATTTTGTTATTTTTTATTTATATAAATATAAAAATGAAAGATTACAAAAATAGTGACAGTAACAGTTGTGGTTATAATCCTAGGAATATGAATAAATATGATAAAAATTATGTTGGAAATAATAATACTACAGATACGAATACTAGTGACAATAATACTAATGATAATAATTTGAGTGATAGTAATACAAGTGACAATAATACGAGTGACGTGAATTTAAGTTCTAATAATATAAATAATATAAATAAAGCAAAAGGGTACAACATAATAGATAATAATAATAATAATAATATATTATTGGGGAATAAAATGAATTGTAAATATGTAAGTTATGAATGTGAACATATATTATTTTTATCATCTTTTCAATTATCATTTTCATTTATATTTTCTATGTATTGCCAATTTTATTATTTATCAATAATAAATATGGGTTTATTTGTAACCTCTATATTACATTGGAGAAAACCAGAACTAGGGTTAAGAAGAAATATTGACATAGCTATGATGTTGTGTAGTATAATAATTCACATAATATATTCGTTTTATATAAATTCATTATGTGTATTCATTTGTTTTTTTACATCTGTACTTCTAGCTAGCCTTTATTTTATAGGGAAAAAATTTAGTTACAATTCATACAGTACTTTATATCATTTGTTTATACATACTATTGGTAATTTATCAGCCATTACCATATATTATATTTCAAAAAAAAAATATATCAATAATTCATAAAATAAAATATATGCAAATAATAGAACAATAATCCGAAAAAATACATATATGTATATAAAGGTTATGAAGGTAATAAAACATATTAAAAATTATAGTAAATATTAATGGATATAAGAAAATATTACACAAAATAGAAATATACATATATATATTATACATATGTATATATATATATATATATATATATGTGTATATCCTAATATAATATTATACCTTTATATATGTCACCCACCTGATATATATATATATATATATTATATTTTAACTTGTTTTTATTTTTTTGTTACGTTCATTAATAACACTTCATTATTATTATGTAAAAATAATAATATTAATACATATTTATATTTATTTATAGTTTTTGAAATATTTTCATTTTTTTTTTTTTTTTTTTGAAAACTTCAAATCTGGTAGTATTCAAAATTATATTTAAACTATAATAAATTACACAGCAAATAAAAGGATAAAAAAAGTTAATAATTCAATCTTAATATTGAACCAAGTTATTTTCTTAATTTTGTATCCCCTAAAATTAAGAGAACAAAAATAAAAGGTATAATATAAATATATATATATATATATATATATAATATTATAACATGTTAAAAAAAAAAATAAAAAAAAAAAAATGTTTTTTAATTGAACTGTGCCTCTTATTTTTATATATTATATTATTTGATATATTGTTAGTTTTTTTTTTTTTTTCTTTATAATATAATGAGGAAGCAAAAAGTGTTAATTTAAAATACTTATAATTTATATTATGAAATAAATACAATAAAATTTTATTAGATATTTATAATAATACATATAATAAATATCTCCATTAATATATATATATTATATATTGTGTATAGATTTTCGGGTAAAAAAAAAAAAATTTTCTCAAGCTTAAAATAAAAAATTAAAATTGATATTACTCATTCATTTTTATAATATATTATTACTATATGCATAAAAAAAAATATATATTTTTTTATATGATAAAATTATGTTTTATACTTGTTTAATTTTTTTTTTCCCTTTTTTAAATTATATTTTATATATATGTATATATTTGTATATAATAAAATATTTTAAATATGTGTATTATTATATATATATTTTTTTAATACCATGATGTTTACACTTAATAATAAATTCAATTGAAATAGTCCTTTTTAATATATAGAATTATTAAACAAAATAAAAAAAAAAAAAAAAAAAAAAAAAAAAAATGTTCTAAATAATTTGGGAAATAGAATATATAAAAGTATTTATATATTTACCATATTTAGAGAATCAATCAATAAAAAAAAAATAATAAGATAATAATATATAATATATATGTACATATATATACAAACAAACATATATATTATAATATATTATTATTTATATCTTATTTAAAAAAAAAAAAAAAAAAAATCAAGTTAAAAATGTAAAAATAAAAGAATGAAAGTAAGAAAAATGCATTATCCCCTTTTTTCTTTTACAGAATATTTATCATGTTATATTATACTTTATTTTTTTGTTTTGCTTCCAAATTATTCATATGCTATTAACATAAATAATTATCATAATAACAACAATTTGTGGAATATAAATAATAAATGGAAAAATCAACAAACAAATCATTTTACTAATAATAGAATTGGACATTTTCTTTGGGGGTCGAAAATAAGGAAAAATCCTTTGGCCTCTATCAGTACGTCCATAACTACCAAAAAGGTAGAGAACCAAAAAAAAAAAACAAATAAAAATGATAGTTACAGTAATGTAAATGACATATATGATGAGAATAATAATACAGCACATTTTGTACAAATAAATTATAAAAATGATCAATCAAATGATGCTTTAAGTCCTTATAAGGACAATAATGAAATGACTATTGAAAAGTCAAATAATTTGACCTCTGATGAAGGAAAAAAGGAGGTACATAATACATCCCAAAAGATATTGGAAAAAGTAGATTATTTTAAAGAAACAGAAAAAAAAACAAATACTTATAATAATATAAATAAAAATAAAAGTAAGTCTATTGCTACACATGATAATAAAAATCATACGAATTATATTAATAAAGTAGAAAATAAACAAAGTAATGATAAAATAAAAAATTTAAATAACAAATATGTAAAAAAGTTCAAATCACACATTTTACAAAATGATATATTAGGAACTATATCTAATATGTTTTGGTCAGGTAAAAAAAATAATAGCGCGAATGCAAAAAAAGGAATGAAAAATGTTCCTATGGATGAAAAGCGTTATTCTCCGAATGACCACAATAGTAATAATAATAATAATGATGATAATAATAATAATAATAATAATAATGGTGGCAAAAATAATTCTTATTATAATGATAAAACACAAAAAGGTGTTAATGATAAAGAAACCAATTTTCTTCTTAAAGCACTGGATAGTGGAAAATTTCCTACATATTGCCTTGTAGAAAATATTGATGAAAACCTAGACAATTTTGATATATATATGAGTAAAGAAAAGATGGATGAATTAAATATCAATGATGGTGCTACTGTTTTATTAAAAGGGAAAAAAAAAAGAGAAATGCTTGGTATTGCTAGATTAGATAGAAGTTTAAAAAAACATTATGTTGTTATATCTTTTGCTATGAAAAAAAATTTAAGACTTATGCATAATGATATAATAAAAATCCATCCTTTTATGAATGCTAAGAAAATACGCAATGTTATCTTAAGCCCATTTAGTGATACCATACCTAATTTAAGTAGAGAAGAACTAGAAAAAGCTGTCATAAATCCATATTTAAAAAATAGTTATAAACCATTACGTGTAAACAGTAATATATACATATATTATAAAAATAATAAAATCGAATTTAAAGTATTAAAAATTATATCAGAAGAAAGTGAAAATGAAGAATTTGGTTGTATAGGAGAACATTCTCAATTGACCTTAGCAGAAGAATATTTAAAGAGAGAAGATTATGAAGAAAATAATGATGATATTACTTATGAAGATTTAGGAGGTATGAAAAAACAATTAAATAAAATTAGAGAATTAATTGAATTACCATTAAAATATCCAGAAATTTTTATGAGTATAGGAATATCAGCACCTAAAGGTGTATTAATGCATGGTATACCAGGTACAGGGAAAACATCTATTGCTAAAGCTATAGCTAATGAAAGTAATGCTTATTGTTATATTATTAATGGTCCAGAAATTATGTCAAAACATATTGGAGAATCAGAACAGAAATTAAGAAAAATTTTCAAAAAAGCTAGCGAAAAAACACCATGTATTATTTTTATTGATGAAATTGATTCAATTGCTAATAAAAGAAGTAAAAGTAATAATGAATTAGAAAAAAGGGTTGTATCACAATTATTAACTTTAATGGATGGATTAAAAAAAAACAATAATGTATTAGTCTTAGCTGCTACCAATAGACCTAATTCAATTGACCCAGCTTTAAGAAGATTTGGAAGATTTGATAGAGAAATAGAAATACCAGTACCTGATGAACAAGGAAGATATGAAATTTTATTAACCAAAACGAAGAAAATGAAATTAGATCCTGATGTTAATTTAAGAAAAATAGCAAAAGAATGTCATGGGTATGTAGGAGCAGATTTAGCTCAATTATGTTTTGAAGCAGCTATTCAATGTATTAAAGAACATATTCATTTTCTAGATTTAGATGAAGAAGATTTTATTGAATTCATGAAAATTAGTGTAGATGAAGATAAAAAAAATATGGGTAATGAACCTTATGGTAGTACATACACAAACAATTCAAATGATATAAAACAACTCACAGAAAGCAGTAACAAGATATCATATACTAATATGTTCCCACTAAATAAAAAAAGTACTATGTTACAAAATGACAAAAATGAAATAAATAAAGATTCCAGTTATGATAAAAAAACAGATGCATTAGATAAATATAAAAGTGATTCTTCAATAGATATGGAAAAAAAAAAAAAAAAAAAAAGTAATTTTTTCTTTAGTAATGATGATGAAGAAACAAAAAATAAAAATAGAACAAATGTTAATCAGAAAAAAAAAAAAAACCCAAATGATAAATTAGATAAAAATGAAAGAAGAATACCAGCATATATATTAAATAAATTAACAATTAAAGCTAAACATTTTCAACATGCTTTAAATATATGTAACCCTAGTTCATTAAGAGAAAGGCAAGTACAAATACCAACTGTTACTTGGAATGATATTGGTGGTATGAATGAAGTCAAAGAACAGTTGAAAGAAACTATTTTATATCCATTAGAATATAAGCATTTATATAATAAATTCAATTCTAATTATAATAAAGGAATATTATTATATGGACCTCCAGGATGTGGAAAAACATTATTAGCTAAGGCAATTGCAAATGAATGCAAAGCTAATTTTATATCTGTAAAAGGACCTGAATTATTAACTATGTGGTTTGGTGAGTCAGAAGCAAATGTTCGAGATTTATTTGATAAAGCTAGAGCAGCTTCTCCATGTATAATATTTTTTGATGAAATAGATTCTTTAGCAAAAGAAAGAAATAGTAATACTAATAATGACGCAAGTGATAGAGTGATTAATCAAATATTAACCGAAATTGATGGTATTAATGAAAAGAAAACAATATTTATTATAGCTGCAACTAATAGACCAGATATATTAGATAAAGCTTTAACAAGACCTGGAAGATTAGATAAATTAATTTATATATCTTTACCTGACTTAAAAAGTAGATATAGTATATTTAAAGCTATACTTAAAAATACTCCTCTAAATGAAGATGTTGATATTCATGATATGGCAAAAAGAACAGAGGGCTTTTCTGGAGCTGATATAACAAATCTTTGTCAAAGTGCTGTAAATGAAGCAATTAAAGAAACTATACATCTACTTAATATAAGAAAAAAAGAACAAGAAGAACAAAGAAAAAAAAATAAAAACAGTTTTAAAATTGATGATACAGATACATATGATCCGGTACCAACCTTATCCAAAAAGCATTTTGACTTGGCTTTCAAAAATGCTCGTATATCAATTCAACCAGAGGATGTATTAAAATATGAGAAGTTTAAGGAAAAGTTATCCTTACAAGATTTTTAACTGGGAAATTTTTTCACCTAGGTATGAAATAATATATATATATATATATATGATATGATGTGATAATTATTTTAATTATATAAAGACAAAATATCCATATAAATTAAAAAAATATTATATATATATATATATATATATGTATTGCTCTTTAAACAGCTCAATTATTTACTGTTATTTCCAAGGCTATATAATTATTTTGTCCAAAGTCTTTTTTTTTTTTATTTATTTATTTATATTTTTTTTTTTTTTTTTTTTTTTTTTTGTTATACAGGAAGCTAATATGTTAAATAAATTAATTTTTTAATATTGGCAGGATATATATTATACATATAGTTATTTTAAAGGCTTATAAATTATATGAAGTGTATGTTTATATGAAAAGAAGAAAATTTAAATTGAAGAGCAGAAAAAAAAATAAAAGATTATGAATTTATTACAATGACGAAGTTATTATTAAAAAATTTATTGTAAGGTGTATATGTATATATATATATATATATATATATTATAATTAAATAATTCATTGTTGTCTTTTTAATTTTGTCTTATTGACAAATAAATATATATATGTTCATAAAATAATTTAAGTGTAAATAAATATATTCTACACTGTTTTAATTATTTTGAAACATTTTTATAACTATTATTTTATTTATGTTTTTTATTCATGATTATTTAATTTTTTTTTTTTTTTTTTTTCCATTGTATAATGTTTTATATAATACACATAAATATAATATGTATGTTATATATTACAACATATTTATGTTTTTATTAATATTTTTTACTATTTGTGAATTTTTTTTTTTTTTTTTTTTTTAAATTAATTACTAATGTAATTTATATATATCCTTTTTATGAATTTTACACTTTTGAATTTTTTTTTATTTTTCTCTCCTAATTTTTAAAACAAAAATATATTTAATCATTTGGTTTAAGTTTTTATTTATTTTTTAATTTTTTATAAAAACAAATTGTTAAATGGAATAACAAAAAAAAGAAAAGAAAGTATATAAAGTAATATATAGATATATATATATGTATGTATATATATATATATATATATATATATATATATATATATATATATGCACAAAGCAAAATATGTATACATAAAAAATATTTTCACTTATTTATGATATATTAGTTAGAATAACCATCCGAATGTGGATGTAACAAATTTGATCGAAGGAATATTTTTGGATAATTACCATAAGTTATATATCCTCCTAATATAAATGATTGAGAAGAATCATCATTTTTATGAAATAAATTTATTTTTTCTTCAATTTTTAATTTTTGTTTTTTATGTTTTGCAGTAATAGGTGGCCAAGTAAATGATGTGGTTTTATTTTCTTTTTGTGTATGAGTAGAATGTATATTATTTTTTATAATTTCTGAAGTAAAACATTTCATATTTTCAAGTATATGATAAAAGTTCATATCTATAGGAGCTATTTGTACGTTAATATGTGCTATAGAATTTAGATCTATTTGTTGAAAATTATATATTTCATTATATAATTGGAAAGTAGATAAATCAATAGGTTCACTTCTATATTCTATAGTATTACCACTTTTAATTTTTTTAATAGTTTCTTCCAAGTTATCTACTAATGTATCTGATTTAATATTGGGCATGAGTTTTTTAGGTCCTAAAATTTTGGCTATGCATAAAATTTTATTAATATTTTTAAAGTTAGTTATACATATATTAAAATCTAGCCATCCGTTTTTTATTTTGTTAATATATTCTAAACCAACATAATCAGCTCCATATTTTTTTAAATTCTGATGTTCTTCATCTACTAAGACTAATATTTTTTTATTTTTATCAACACTATGTACTAGGTTACACATCCCTCTTAAGGATTCTCTTTTTATATCAATTCTTATAATTAAATTAAAATTTATTTTAGAGTCATCATTTTTCACCATATTAAAATAATTACTATCATTTAAACTTAATAACAATTTTAATCCTTTCATAGGTGATAATGCTGGTAATAAATTAGAACGTAAAGAATAAGTAGAAGATGAGTACTCCTTTTTTTTATTCATAAATTGTATATTATCACCTTGTGATAATTTCTCTGATTCTATATTGTCGGCATCTCTTTCTATTCTTTTATCCGCTTTAATTTCATTTTCATCATCTTCTTTCTTTTTCTCATGGACTTCATTAAATCCTTTTTTTTTCTGCTTTTTTTTATTTACATCATAAAATGGAATATATTTACGTCCTCTTTTTTGGATTAAGCAAAACACTTTATTATTACTACTATTATTATTATGCTTAAAATTAGACTTTAAAAAACACATTCCAATTAAGGGGGAAAAAAGTTTTCTCATCATTTGCTCACCATAGAAAAGACAATAAATAAAAATGTGATTCGAAGGAAATATATGAAAAATATATACTGTGTAAATGAATTATTGGAATAATGATAGGACAAAATGAATACCTCCTTCGATTATTATAAAAATAAAAAAAATAAATAAATATATATATATATATATATATAAATATTTTTTATATGTTACTTATCTTTTATGGGTTATATTTGTATCATATTTTACATAAGTTACAATTTAATTATTTTTTCTTATTATTATTTTTTTTTTTTTTTTTTATATTTTCATATTGTATTCTAATATAATATATAAAATATCATATATAAAAAAATAAAAATAATATTAAAATGAAGATTTATATACATAGGAGCTTAATGCATGTTACCAATAAAAAATTGTGTTCTTAAATTATATATGTATTTAATTAAAAATATATATATATATATATATATATATATATAAATTATTATAATTATAATATTTTTATTTTAGTATTATAAAGTAATATATACATAAATATATTTGTATTCCCTTTTTTTTTTTTTTTTTTTTTTTTTTTTTTTTTTTTATTTTTTTTTTTTTTTTTTTTTTTTTTTTTTTTTTTTTTTTTTTTTTCTTTTAAAATTTTTTTTATTATAATTATTATTAATATTTTATTAATATTTTATTTTATTTTTTTTGTATATATATATATATATAGTTGTAAAATAGAAGAAAATATATATTACAATGATCTATGGATATACCAAAAAAAAAAGGGGGGGAACAAAAACAATAAAATAATCAATAGTTTTATATTTTGTATTAATATATATTAATATATATTTTTATATTTCCAATGATATTATATGTAATTTATATGGATAAAATGATATAAAATAAATATATATATATGTAAATATATATTTATTTATTCCCTTCTTTTACTTTTTTTTTTTTTTTTTTTTTTATTTCTTTTCTTTTATTTTTGGTAGTATTTTTAATTATTTATAAATGTGTATGTTGTATATATAACATGATTGTGTTCGACGAACTTTTTGAATTTCTCAGAGAAGTAGAAATAACATGTGATAATTTTAAAGAAGAGGAAGAAGAAAAAGAAAAAATTATATTATTTATCAATGAATTAAATTCTTATATTAACGATCTTTCACTTTCTCTTAAGGGGAAGATAAATAACCCTGATGATGTTACTGAACATGACATTTTAAAAAAAATAATTTATAAAAAAGAAACTTTAGAAAAAGCTATAAAAAATGAAAAGGACAATTTTAAAAGAGATGAAAAAATGAAAGAAAAGGAAATTAATAATGAGGAAGATGGAGTAAATGGACATACAAATAATATTAAGAATAACAATGTGGATGATAAAAATTATGATAATGATGATAATACATTAAATATTTCTAATGATAAAATGAATTTGTCTTATAAGGATGATGATACAAATGATTTTAAATGTCATTCTAATAATAAAATATTAATAGAAAGTAATGAACAAATAAAAAATGAATATAATAACAATTCGATAAATTGTCAAAAAAAAGGTGAACTTTCGAATACATGTAATGATAATATGATAAAAAAAAATTCATTGGATGAAAATAAAACAAATGACGGTCCATACGACATACTTAATAAAAAAGATGATAACGAAAATGATATAAATAATACACACAATAATAATAATAATAATAAAAATAATGATAATATTGAAATTTTAAAAGACGATATTATTAAAGAATGGGGTGAACAAATAGATGAATTTGATAACCTACTTTATGAACATACACTAGCCTATAAAAAAAAAGATTTCTTTAACAAAATTGAGAAAAAAAAAAAAAAAAAAAATGTAGATTTCTCACAAGGAAATATGATTGATGAAGAATTATGTTTATTAGCTCAAGAAATGAAAGAAAATGTTTTGACATATAGAGATATTATAAAAGAAGATAATACAACATTAGAAAAATCTGCGAACAAACAAAATCTAACCATTGATTCTATGACAGATGTTAATAAAAAAACAAAAAGAATGACAAGAAATAAAAATATTTCTTTCTTTGTTTCTTTATTAATAATAGCAACTTCAGCAGTACTTTTTATATTTACCTTTTTTGTAATAATACTTTTATAAAAAAAAAAATAAAAAATAATAAATATGTAAAATGATAATTATGTAAATATATAATATATATATATATATTTATTATATATTATATATTTTTTTTATTCTATTTTTTTTTGTTTTTATATAATATATAAAATATATGTATATATTTTTTTTATTATATGCATATAACATTTGGGGAATATATATATATTATACTGCCCATAATATATTCCTTTGGCCTATTTTAAAAAAAAGAAAAAAAATTTTGTGACAGAATAAAAAAAAAAAAATTATTGTTTTATTCTTCCTTCATTATTTTGAAATGTTTTATATATAAAAGGAAACATTTCAAGATTTTCAATTTTGGTAAATCTTGTTAAATTTTTTTTTTTTATTTTATATTTATTTGTTAATTTAATTATTATTATTTTATTTTTTTTTATTATTTTTTATTTTTTTTTTTTATTTTTCCAAAAAACAATACATATTTTTATTATTAAAAAAAAAATAATAATTATGTAATAATATATATTTTTTTTTCATTCCTATATTTTGTATATTTGAAAATATGTTGTATTTTTTTTTTTTGTGGGACATTATTATATAAAAAAAAAATCAATATATATTTATCTTTTTTATATAAAAAAAAATCAATATATATTTATCTTTTTTATATAAGAAAAAAAAAAGAAAAGAATGACGAACGAGTTAAAAATTAACAATGATGATAAAAAATTGCGAAAGAAAGTTAAAGAAAAACTTATAAATAAAAATGTCAAATCAGAAAAAAAAAAAAAGAAAAAAGAAAAGCCCTTAATAAAAGAGAAAAAGAAGGAAGAAAAAAAAGGAGTCAAGGAAAAGAAAAACAAAAAAACAAAAAAAAAACAAAAAAAGGAAAAAAATATAAAAAAAAGAAAAGAAATAAAGAATAAATTAAAAAATGAGGATGTAAATAGTTATGATCAAAATTATGACGATAGCACTTCTGATGAAGATGAGATATACGATGACGACAACCTATTTATGGATAGCAGATTAAAGAAAAAGAAAAAAAAAAAAAAAACGACATTAAATAACTTAACGGAAGAAGATAAGAATAAAAAAAAGAAAAACAAAAAAAAAAATTGTGTTGCGGAATTTTTAAAATTAAATGAGTATGATGATAATTATGAAAAGGAGTTATTTTCATATGCCAAAAATGGTTTTAAAAAGTATGTCAACTTTTTGAACAATTATAAAAATACAATAAAAGAAGAACAACATGAAATAACAAATAAGAGACCAAAAAATTTATATGTTTGAAAAATTTTATTATTATAGAAGTATATGACCTATGGGTGAAAATGAGTCTATTTTTCCACACCTTCCAAAAAAATACATACATATATATATATATGTATATGTTTATATATAATTCAATTGACACTCCTTTTTATGTAATTATTGCAATGTTATATACATAATACAAATCTGTCATCCTTTTTTATTTATAATAAATATTAAGGATGGATGAATTAAAAATGTTCAATAAATATATACATTAATTATAAAGCACACTCAGGTGTATATAACATAATTATACTTTTATTTTTTTTCTGTGATATATATATATATATTTTTAAATTAATTGTATTTATAATTCATCATAATACATAATATATATTATATATTATATATATGTTATTTGTTTGTTTTCAATAAAAATATATTTTTTATAAATCTCTCATTATTTTTTTTTTTTTTTTTTTTTTTTATCTATAACTTCAAATATTTAAAAAAACATATAAGCATACTAATATTATTAATATAATATCTTTATATTATTATAAAATTTTATAATTTTTATTAAACCATATAATTTTTGAGGTGTCCAATTTTTTCTCTTTCCTTTCTTCCCTTATATATAATAAACACCCAAGAAAAAAATAAAAGAAAAGAAAAAGAAATCATATATATTTTTATTTTCAAAATATTTATATTAATATTTATTTTGTTTTAATAAATTAATTATTATTTAATTTATTTTTTTTTTTGCCAACAAAATAATACATAAAATAGTAGATGTTTATATGTAACATATATAATTATATATTTTCATCTTTACCGTCACAGAACCCCTTTAAACTCGAACTTTTAAAAAAATATATTAAAAAAAAAAAAGTTTTTTGAAAAATCATAAAATTAATCAATATATGTATTTTTTACAACTTTAAATTGAAAAAGTATTATATAAAAATATTTATGTGAAATTAACATTTTTTGTAATTTATATATTTTTATTTTTTATTATTTTGTATATAAATTTTTTTCTCTTCCCTTTCATTTATATATGTATTTTTTATATACATATATATATATTATTTTATTAGCCTTCCATTATATGGATTATTATTGAATTATACATATTATATATATATATATATAATATATTAATAATATATGTATATTTTATTTTAAGATAATATATAATATTTTTATAACCTTTATTTTATGCACTTTCCTTATTTAGTGTATACAATTTTTTCCCTCTTTTTTTCTGTTCTTATATAATTCAATTTTTTTTTTTTTTTCCCTATAAATTACTACTCATATGATTATTATATTTATTATATATAATAAAATATATATATATATATAATTCCTTTAAATAATTTTTTTTTTTTTCTTTTATTTCTCACTAATCTTAAATATAATAAACAATTTTTTCATTTTTATTATAGTATTATATTATATTATTATATATTCTTATAGAAGAGGAGGAAAGAGCACATATTTCTATTTTTCTTTTGTTTTAATTTTTATACCCTTTATTATAAATAATAATAATATATATTAATAAATATATATATATAATAAAAAAAAATATATGTTTTTATAACTATATTATAATATATATATTATAAATATATATATTTTTATTATGTTAAATATAAAATATTATATATTTATTATGTTATTATATTATATATATATTTAATATATAATATATTTCTATTTATTCGTTTATTATTATTTTTCCTAATGTATAAAATATATATTTTTATATATATTCTTAATGTATTGAAAAAAAATAGCATAAATAAAATAGATAATAATTTTTTGAGGAAATAATTTTTTTTTTTTTTTCTTTTTTAGAAAAATTAAATTATTCAAAACATTTTTATAAAATAATTATATTTATATATATATTAATTATCTTATTTAAAAAAAAAAAGAAAAAGAAAAAAAAGGAGTTATATATATATATATATATATATATTCTTAGTAAACATAAAATAAAAAATATATATTTTATTATATATAAATAAAAGTATTGTACAAAAGAAAGAAAACTTTTAATTCATATATATTTAATATTCTCCTTTTTTTATTTTATTTTTTTTTTTTATTTATAATTTTATTCAAATAAATATATATATATATTTTTATATATAATAAAATTGTTGTTATTAAATATCATTATTATTTTATTTAATCATTAAAAAAACAGTAAAATGGCACAAAGAGTTCATTATCGTAAGCACAATCATTACAATACAAAGTCAAACAAAGTAAGACCTGTAAGAACACCAGGAGGAAAATTAACTATTCATGTTGTTAAGAAAAAAGCTGGAAAGCCTAAATGTGCTGACTGTAAAACACCTATACAAGGGGTAATGAAAATATATAATAAAAAGAACCTTTTTATTTTATTTCCTTTTTTTTTTTTTTTTTTTTTTTTTTATAACATTTACTATTAAGTGTTATATAATTGTGATTATAGATATTTGTATAAAGATATATATTATATATAAATATGTACTTATATATATATATTTTAATTTTTTATAGGTAAAAGCCTTAAGGCCAGCAGATAACCATAGAGCAAGGAAAAAGGACCGAACTGTAACAAGAGCTTATGGAGGATCCATATGTGCTCGTTGCATAAGAGAAAGAATTATGAGAGCCTTTTTATTTGAAGAACAAAAATGTGTAAGACAAGTATTGAAAGAAAAAAAGAAACAAGAAAAGAAAGTTAAAAAGGTTAAGAAAGAAAAAAAAAAGGTTAATGCTAAAGAAGTAAAGAAAACAGGTACTGACAATAAAAAGGCCAAGAAGGTTGCTGATAAGAAAAAGGGAAAATAAATATATAACGAGATATTTAAATTAAAATATACACCTTTTAAAATATAGATAATACATATATATTTATATATTATATATGTGTTTTTATTTTTATACATTTATTTATAATGTTTAATTTTTTTTTTTTTTTTTTTTTTTTTTTTTTGAACTCAAACCTTATGTACATATATATATATATATATATATATATATATATATTTAATTCAATTTTTTAATTTTCTACATTTTATATGAAAAACTTCATGTACTTATTAAAAATATATAATCCTTCATTACCCAAAAGAAAAATATATATATATATATATATATATATATATATATAATTATTTTATTTTTTTTTTTTATTATACCAATATATATGGTAGTTATAAATTTAGAATTATATTATAATATTCAAATAAAGATATAAAAGGTTCTTAGTTTTAATTATGTAAAATTTGAAAAATAATGTATAGAGGCATCTTACTTTTATAATTTAAATGTAGTTATAATTTTTTTTATTATATATAAAATGTTAAATAATTCACAATATTTACAGTATTATTGCAAGAAAGAAGGGAAAGAAAAAACAATACATATATCAATATAATATATATATATATATATATATATATAATATATTTATAATATAACACAGTTAAAATTTACAAAGTTATATATCGTCTACATATTTAAAAAATAAATAAATATTTATATATTTATACATTTTTAATATAGCACTTCAATATATATTTTATATTATTTTTTTATTTTTACCTTATTACAAAATTTTTCTTCATCATTTTATGAATGATATGTAATTTTTTTTTTTTTTTTGTGTTCTTATCAAAGATTTGATATATTCAATAATATTTTTTTTATTTTTTTTTTTTTTGTTTTCAAATGTGTACTTTTTAATTTTCCTTTTTTTTTTTTTTTTTTTTTTTTTTTTTT
>NC_031487.1:353564-356791 GCF_001602025.1 Plasmodium gaboni | reverse complement strand
TTTTTTTTTTTAATTTTTTTTTTTTTTTTTTTTTTTTTTTTTTTTTTTTTTTTTTTTTTTTTTTTTTTTTTTTTTTTTTTTTTTTTTTTTTTTTTTTTTTTTTTTTTTTTTTTTTTTTTTTTTTTTTTTTTTTTTTTTTTTTTTTTTTTTTGATAGAGGATTAAAATGTATAAGAAATGATATTATTGAAAATATGTTTGGCTAATTTTTTTTGTATATTTATTTCATATCTTTTATTAACACATACTGAAAACAAACAATTAAAAAGTTATGTTTTAAAAAAAAAGTTTATGTTAAAAATTGTTAACGCCAAAAATAATATATTATATGAACAGCAAAAAAAAAAACATCGAAGTGTAAGAAATAGGAAAAATCTTAAACACTTTAATCCAAAGGCATTTCTAGTTTTTGACATAATAAAAGTAAAAAATAAAAACATAAATCTAAACATGATATATAAAAGGGTGGCGAAGGAAGGAACTGCTTTGTATTTATTTCAACGATAATATATATATATATCACATATAATATATATATATATATATATATTTACGTTTATTATTATTATTTTATTTTTTTTTTTTTTTTTTTTTCTGTTGTAGATATTTGGTCGTTTATCAGACAAAGAATTATTGGGTCACGTAATTTCTCATAACAACGAATTTATAGAACTTGACAAGAAAAAAAAAACAAAAAAATGGGAAATTTTATTTAATAATGATTATATAAATTTTGACATTCTAAAAAATTTTTTAATAAACAATAAATTTGAATGGCCTCTCACAGTAAATTCTGGGCAAATAAAAAACCAAGGTTCTATAAATATACCATTCTGGGCAAATAAAAAACCAAGGTTCTATAAATATACCAGGTATATATATTATTTGAAGAAATAAAAAAATAAAAGAATTAATATATGTATAAGAAATGTATATATATATATATATATATATATTATATGGGCATATACACACTGTATTCATTTTATGACCTGATTTTTTCATGGTCATGTTCATTTAACTTTTTAGTATCTCCAATTGTTTATGTTGAGAATTGTAGGAAGATAAGTGAACAAGTGAAAAATAAAAATACCAAAATAAATTTAAAAATAATAAATGATTATATTAGTGAAATGCCTATATCGAATGACGCCATACGTAATAAAAAGAAAAAAGAAATAATAATATTATAATGTTATCATAGGAAGGAAAGAAATTATATGACCTTTAAATAAATACATATTTATATATATATATATATATATATATATATATATATATTCATTTTATTTTTTTAGAATGTGTTTTCTCATCATTTAGCGATTATGAAGAATTAACAAAAGAACAATTTATAAATAAAATTCATGAATGGGCTCCCTCAGATGGTAAAAAAATAATCATATACCATAAGTAAATAATTATACATATATATATATATATATATATATATATATATATGTTAACTTTTTATCAAATACCATTTATGAGAATTTTAATATACTCCAATTTATTTCATTTTATTTTCTTTTTAGGAATAATCGATTGGTATACATTTGTTTATAATTTGAAAGAAGAACCATCGGATAATATTAAAAGATTTTTTGATTAGTAAATAATTAAATAAAGGTAAATTAACACACGTCAAATGAGTAAAAATTTATAATATCATTTGTAATTACAATATTCCATATGTATCAATACTTATGTAATTTTTTTTTTTTTTTTAACAAAAATTTATAATTTGTTAATATAATATACTTTAAAAAAAAAAAAATTTTTTTAGTAACATTTAATTATTTACACAAAAAAAATTAAAACATATAAATATATATATATATATATATATATATATATATATATGTGTGTGTGTACTACTTTTTAATAGTAGTATACTTTCTTATAAATGGTTAGCTCTTTATCTTTATGATTTCATTTTATTTCATTTTATATTATTTTTTTTCTTAATTTTAAAATTGCATATATTCAACACAATAACTGCACTTTTTACATTTTTTATTATATGTGTTATCATTCTGATTAATACACACAGGTGTATCAAAATCATGTTCATTATCTTCACATATAATTTTAAGTTGTTCCATATTTCTAACTTGCTTGCTAAAAATAGTTTTCGTTTTTTTAAATTTATGTATAAGTTTTTTCGTTTTGTTCATCTTATTTGTAGAAGATGATGAATTTATATTTAAGAGTTTATTATTATATAAATTTTTGACTGTAAGTAAAGAACCATGTTTTCTTAATGCAATTTCTTTAATTTGGAATATAAAATACAATTTCATTTGTTTCATATATCCACGTGGATTTTTTGTAGATAATAAAGCTAGCTGTTTTTCATATTTGGATAAATCATATGTATTTAAAGAATATTTTTTAATTAATTTTGTTAATGAAATCATTCTAAAATTACTATCTAAAGCTTTACATTCTTTACATAAATATATATTAATATGAACTAATGTTTCATTATAATTTTTTTTTTTTTTATTACATAAAAAGCATTTTTCTGTTTTTATATTTTCTTCTTCATTTTCTATTACCCTTTCTATACTAAATATAAATTCGTTCTTATTTTTCTGAAAATTCTCATTTATTTTTTTTGTATATTCTTCTTGATCATCTAAATGAAATATATCATCTTTAATATCCAAAGATAAGCAATCATTAGGAATATTATTATTATTATTATTTATAACATATAAATTATTATTATCATCATCCTCATCATTGTCTAAAAGAAATCCTCCTTCATTATCATTTATAATATCATTCATATTAGTGTCTTCATATTTATTTTCATTTTCTATATCATGTATATCATATGGATTTATTAATATTTCTATTTTCTTTTCATCACTTTCAGCTTTCTGTTCTTTTGAAACTTTATCAAAAAAGTTTTGCATAAAATCTTTTTTTTGAAATTTCAAATAAAAGTTTATATGGGGTAAACGATCATCAAAATAATCAATTTCATCACTTATATTATTTTCAAATAAAATATTATTATAATTTACTTTTTCTTCATCATTTTGTGATTCATCGCTATGTATCATATTCTTCAAAACAAATTGAAACAGAAAAGGAAAAATAATAATAAAAAAAAAAAATATATATATATATATAAATGATGTGGTAATATAATTTATGGGGAGAAAACAGTATTAAACTTTTGGTATTTTCTCTTACAACAAAAAAAAAAAAAAAAAAAAA
>NC_031487.1:349783-353464 GCF_001602025.1 Plasmodium gaboni | reverse complement strand
ATTTTATAGCAATAACATCAATATTGCGTTGTTTTTTTTATCCATTCAGGTAAAAAAAGTGAAAAAGATATATTAGAAAATATAATCCTAACTTTTATGTACTCCTTTGCAAATATTTATATAAATAAATAAATATATATATATATATATATATATATATATATATATATATATTTTTTTTTTCTCTACAGATTTGGTGAATATAAAGATAAGGGAATTATAGTTTACAATGTTATTGTATCTATTTTTTTCTTTTTTAAACTCCCCTTGTATGTTTTAACACCAATCTTTTTTGCAGATCCAATGGCAGCAATAGTAGGAAGACAATTCCCAAATTATGCCATTTATAAAAAGAAAACGGTATGATAAATGCAAACAAATTAAAATATAATATAATATAATATATATATTTTTTTATTTTTATTTTTATAGCTTCATGGAACGCTGACGTGTTTTTTTGTCTCCCTTGTGACATTGTTTTATATCCGTAATTATTGGCATATTTTCATTTTAAGTTTATCACTAAGCTTTTTAGAATTATTTGGAGGGAGCTATGATAACTTATTAATGTGCTTTCCAATTTTTATTTATATGACATTTTTTAAAGTTTAAATTTGTTATATAATATGATATCAATGCAAAATAAAAAAAAATAATACATTTCATATGTAATATTATTTTTGTCTATTCTTTTAATTTTTAAAAATTTTTAAGTTTTTAATATTTGTGAAATTTTCCTTTTAAAAGGAAATTATTTTTAATAAATTTTTATTTTTTTAATTTTGATTTTTTTTTTTTTTAATATTTTTTAATAATTTTTACGTATTGTTTTGTATTTATCATTATTATATTTTCTTCTCGTAGAAGAAAATAAAGAAAAAACAACAGAAAAGCAACTTATTATAGTAATAATACATATTAAAAAAATATATATGTAATAAAATATAAGAAAAGCCTTACAACCATTAAAGGATAGATATAAAAATATATGTGCATCTAGTGTTATAGATTTTTATTTTTTTTATGTATAGAAATGGAAATATGGTTATATACCTGTTAACACTTTATGAAGAAAAAAAAAAAAAATAAAATAAAATAAAATAAAAAAAAAAAAATATATATATATATAAAGGAAAATTAAAAATATATATAAAACAAAATATAAGTAAATATATATATATATATATATATTTATTTATTTATTGATTTATATTCACTTAATTTATTTTATTTTATTCTTTCCTTCTATTCCTTAATTCATACTGTCTACCTGAATCTTTTTTTTTATTTTTATTTCTTGAGTATTTCCTTTTAGATGTACTATTACTATTAGGTTCGTTCGATAAAATATCTAATTCTGATAAGTTGTTACTTTTTAATGTACTACTTTTAAAAGAACTATTTTCTTTATATTCTAAAATATTTGGATATAATGTGTGTACATCTCGTATATTATTTTCTTGAATTAATTTATTATTTATTTCGAAAGGACTTTCAAATGTGTTCATCTTTTCTATGCTGTTATTTAATTCTAAAGTTTTTTTTGTTTCCATATTTTCAGGTATATTCGAATTATCATCTTTTTTTCTGTTGTTATTAATCGTTTTATTTTCATCTATATGTACATCACGTGGAACTTGGTTAGCATTTCGATCATTTTGTATCTGTGAATTAATCAACATATTTTGTTCTTCATTTTGTATATTTTTAATTTCCATATCGATATATTTTATTTCATTTTTTAAACTCATTTTTCTTTGTCTTTTATTTCTCCTTCCATTATCATAATCACCATATGACAATAAATCATTTAAGATATATTTCAAATTTTCTACTTCAGATAATAAAGATTTACAGTTTTTTTCATTTATATGATTTTTTTTTTCCTTTAATTCAATTTGTTTGTTTAGAATTAGAATATTATTATCGTATTCTTTAATTTTCATTGAATTTTCTTCTACTGTTTGTTGGTAACATTTTTTGATTGCACATAATTCATCTAACATATTTAAATGGAATATAAAAAGATCATTGATGTTTTTAAAATTTAATTCTTTCATATATTTTTCTAGTTCACTATTTTTTTCTATATGATATATATTTTTATCTTTTTCATTGTTTAAAATTTTTTCAAGTAAAATATTTTTTTCATTTATTATTTCATCATATAATAATACATCGGTATCTTCTGTATCTTGTATTTTCATATGTACACATTCATTAATTTCTTTTATTATAATTTTAATATTATAAATTTTTCCATCTAGAATAATTTTATCTTTAATATTTATCTTTTCAATACTATATATTATATCTTCTAATTTTTTTATACAACTGATAATTTTCCCATGGTTTTTAATATACAATTTACAAACATTTTTATAATGTGTAATTTTTTCATTAAAATATTGAACCTTCTTATCATATGTATTAACTTTGTCATTAAAATATTTCATGCGTTCATTAAATTCTTTTTCTAGTTCGTCTTTTTTTATAACTATTTCTACATATGAATAATATAATTTATTATACTTTTCAGGGTTCATATTATTATTATTATTATTATTATCATTATTATTATTATTATCATTATTATTATTATTATCATTACTTTTTGATATTATATTTTTTTTTTCTTCGTATGTTATTTCTCTAAATTTTTTAAAATTCATAGTTTCTTCCTCTAGTTTATTTTTAATATTTTCTAATTCCATTTCTTGATTTATTAATTTCTCATTTAGTTCTTTAATTTTATTCTTTTCGTTATCTAAAATTAGGCACACATCATTATATTTTTTTTTTTCAACATCTAACTCATATATTACTTTGTGTATATTTTTTTTTTCTTCATCTATTTCTAATTTTAATATTTCATTTTTTTCTTTCTCATTTTCTAATTCAATACTTCTTTGGTTATTATATTTTATTTCTTCATCTATTTTTAATTTTAATATTTCCTTTTCTTCTTTCTCATTTTCTAATTCTACATTTAATTTATTAATAACCTTTTGCTTTTCATCCAACTGTATATTGATTTGGTTCATTATTTCTTTTCCTTCTTCGAATTTTATATTTATGTTTTTATTGTTTTCCTTTTCTCTTTCTAATTCGATTATCACATTTTTATTATTCTCCTTTTCTCTTTCTAATTCGATTATCACATTTTTATTATTCTCCTTTTCTCTTTCTAATTCGATTATCACATTTTTATTATTCTCCTTTTCTCTTTCTAATTCAACCATCATATTCATATTATTCTCCTTTTCTCTTTCTAATTCAACCATCATATTCATATTATTCTCCTTTTCTCTTTCTAATTCGATTATCACATTTTTATTATTCTCCTTTTCTCTTTCTAATTCAACCATCACATTCTTATTGTTTTCCTTTTCTTCTTTCAGCTGTAATAATAAATTTTCAATTTCTTTTTTTTCATTTTCTAATTCGAACCTTAAGTTTCCATTTTCTTCTTTCTCTCCTTCTAATTGTAATTTTAATTTTCCATTTTCTTCTTTTTCCTTTTCTAATTGTTGTATTACCTTTTTATTCAGTCCATTTTGTTCTTCTAATTGTGAATTTATTTTATTATTTTCTTCATTTTCTTTTTTTAGTTGTATAATAATTTCATCATTTATCAATTTTTCTTGTTCTACTTGTATATTTAATTCTTCATTTGTTTTT